>NC_062213.1:133162136-133465890 GCF_902686445.1 Sciurus carolinensis | reverse complement strand
TTTTTGCTGAGTCCATGTGCATGGTATGTTTTTCCCCATCCTTTCACCTTTAGTCTATGGGTATCTCTTTCTATGAGGTGAGTCTCTTGCAGGCAACATATTGTTGGATCTTTCTTTTTAATCCAATCTGCCAGTCTATGTCTTTTGATTGATGAATTCAGGCCGTTAACATTCAGGGTTATTATTGAGATATGATTTGTATTCCCGGTCATTTGGTTCATTTTTTTACTTTTATTTATTTATTTATTTTTTTGACACAACTTGGTTCCTCCTTTATTTGACAGTTCCTTTAGGATAATTCCTCCCTTTGTTTTCAAGGTTAAATATTTTTGTTCAATATCTGAAGTTCTCTCTTCCAGGTGTTCTATCCTATTGGTTATGCTTTCTATGGAGTTTTTATAGAAACTTTGTTTTCAAGGTTAAATATTTTGTCTTCAATATCTGAGGTTCTGTCTTCCAGGTGCTCTATCCTATTGGATATGCTTTCTATGGAGTTCTTAATTTGGTTTATTGTTTCCTTCATTTCAAGGATTTCTGTTTGTTTTTTTTTTCAATATCTCTAACTCTTTATTGAAATGATCTTTTGCTTCCTGTATTTATTTGCTCTTTTAACTGTCGATTGGTGCCATCATTCAATGCCTGCATTTGCTCTTTCATCTCATCATTCAATGCTTGCATTTGCTCTTTCATCTCATCATTTGCTTCCCTGATCATTTTAATTATGTACATTCTGAACTCCCTTTCTGTCATTTTTTCTGCCATGTTGTCATTGGATTTTATTGATGTAACATCTAGATTTGTTTGGGGCATTTTCTTCCCTTGTTTTCTCATATTGTTCAGGAATCAGTGGGTCATTAAGATATTGCGGATTCCTCTATTGACTTATAATGTCCCTGAAGATTGCTAGTATATCCCCTCTTATCCTTCAGTAGCCTGAAGTCTTGGAGGAAGTTGATAATGTGGTGCTCCACAAGGAAGCTGCCTCTCTAGGGTTGGTGACCCTCAGGTGGGGTATATTCCCTGATAGTGGGCAGAGGTGCCTCCACTTGTTGACCAATGGTCATCCAAAGGGGAAGTAGACTGTGGACTGAGGCAAGGCCTGTTTGTGCCTATGTCTCTGGCTTTACTGTCCCTGTGGGAAAACCTCCCCCGGCCGGGAAGAGTCACTCGGTGGGGACGTCTCGCTAGTCAGTTGCCCTCCTAGAGGTTCCCCTCAATTTACAACTACCGCCTGGGCTGGGCTGCCTTCCTCTGCTATGTTCCCAGGGGCCTGGACCTACCTCCTGGGCCTGGGAGCCTCACCCTTTGGAGACGAGTCTCCTTAGGCTGCCCCTCCTCAGAGAATCTGCCCGCAGTCCTGGAAACTTCGCTCCGCCCCTAGGCGTGTCTCTGTGCGGCTCTTCCACCAAGAAACCGCCTAGGTCCGGGGACCCTGCTCTGCACCTAATCGCCTGCCTATGCGGCCCCTCCTCTGAGTCGCCACCTGGAGCCCTGTACAATAGCTCCGAGACCCAGAGTCCCGCCACACACCTCTTCCTCCGGACAGCCGCCCAGTGTTCCAACACAGTCACTAGGAGTCCAAGCAACTCACTTCGCGTTCTCCTCCTCCCACCAACCGCCCATAGCCCTAGGCAGTCACTCTGAGTCCAAGTGACCCGCCCTGTTCCTCCTCCTCCTCAGGGTAGCCCCCTAGGTGTTCTGGAGCGGTCGCTTGGAGACCAGCGACCCACCGCGCTCCTCCTCCAGGCAGGCCACCGGTGTTCAGGAGCGGTCGCTTTGAGTCCAAACAACTCACCACTCACCTCCTCCTCTGGCAACCACCTGTAACTCTGATGCAGTCACTCCTAGACCAAGTGACCCACTGCGCTCCTCCTCTTCCTCCAGCAAGTCCCCCGGTGTTCAGAAGCGGTCACTCTGAGTCCAAACAGCTCACCACGCAGCTCCTCCTCAGGCAGCCTCCTTGAGCCCCAGTGGGTGCTCCAAGTCCAAGCGCTGTGCTGAACAGCCACCTCTACGATGTTCCCAGTGGTCCGTGTTTACCACTCCAGTGGGGGATGGGCGTCTCACCAGGCAACTCTACTTCACAAAGTTCCCTGCGTTCCGGGACTACCGTCCCATCTGGGATGCCTCCCCAACGGGAGAGACTCACCTGGCGGCTTTGAGTTGGTCCCAAGTTTCTCACTATCTCCTCTTTTGAATCCTGCATCCTGGAGCAACATGAAATGCAGCCGCCCTCTAGTCCGCCATCTTGAAACCTCTGGAAAAGAATTTCTGAGAGATAAAATCACCTCCTATTGCTTTTGAAACACATGGTTGAAATCTCTGAAGGAACTCTTGATGAAAATTTCTGTTGCCTCTTTCTCGCTGTCTCTGTGCAAACCCAGCAGTTCCTGGAGGGTCTCTGTGGGCAGCTGCACCTTCTGTCCCATCAACTTGTCATAGTGTGAAAGTGCCTTTTGCACAGCACCTGTGTTCTCTATCAGAGCCAAGGTCAGGATCGTGTTCTTCATACAGGGCAGATCCCCACTGTTAATGGCATTGACGTAGGTCAGTACCAGCATCTCTAGACCTACAAATAGAAAACAAATGATGACATTTAGTTTAGGTAGAGTGAAGGAAATTTTCCAGTTACTGTAGTTCTGTGCATGTCTATGAATATGTAATTGTCTCCTCAAAGGCATGAAGATCAACTGGAAGCCTAAAACAAATGCACACTCCCAAGTCTTGCCTCAGACCTATGAAACAGATCCTTTCCTTGGGCAAGATATACTTCTGATATATATAGACACCAAGGAAAGGATACCCCCTTGTATATAAGATTGCCTCTGTTTACTGGATCTTTTTATATGTATGATTTAGGACTATTAAGACAGGAATTGCTATCCCTTTGTTAATATCTATAGGGTATGTCCTCTGAACCTGGTCTATTATTTGATGGCATTAAGTCAGTATTTGTGGAACACATGTTAGAATTTCCATCAGATGGAGTCATTTATGGGGTTTAATTTAGCTTGGTGTTATACAGTCTCATGTCGCCATTGAGCTCTCAAAATATGGTCACATGACCTGAATATTTAATTTCATCAATTTATATTCAAGTTAAATAGGCACATATATTTCTTTGAATGCCAAATTGGACAGTGCATGTCCAGGTTAATAGGGAAATATTAAGAATAGAGCTTCTTTTCTTTGATCTTTGCAAGTTCTTCCCAGTCAGATATTTTATTAACAAAAACATTAGGTATTTTTTGTGACCATCTCAAATTTAGCAGAGCAATAGAAACAGCTGAAAAACAAATTAAGTCATTGTTAATGGAAGGATTGGAAGGGAACTCATGAGATCCATTAACCTAGATGCCTCCTGAGAGAGTTTTAGCCTTGGAATAATTGAGGATGCAGAAACAGAATTCTGCCACTTTTTGCAAAAAACCAGAATCCATTTCATCATCATGCAGTATCTCCAGCTGGGTAACTTCTTCCACTCGTAGGTGGACAGAAGATAAAGAATTTCTCCTTTGGAAAGAACTTTCAAATGTAGAGTTGGGAAAGGTTGTGTTTTTCAGCTTCTTCACTAGTGTCTGGAAAAGGTATAAAATTAAAGGGGGCAGGGTAGTGGTTGGATGAAGTAGAATACATAACAGAGTGCTAATGTTCCATTTAAGAAATTCTTCAAATAAATGTTTCCTCTACTTCATATCCTTTAGGTATGTGCAGCCTCACAAAACCTATGTACCGGGATGAAAGTAACCTACTAACAGTACAGTTGAAAGGAAAGCAAAAGAAACTCATCTCAGGAACAATGGAATATTGCAGTTAAAACTGGATCTATTAAGACAGGTACTAAACAAGCATTACTTCCTAGGAATATCCTAGAGTGGCTGAGCATAGTGGCACAAAACTGTAATTCCTGTCACTCAGGAGAATAACGCAGGAGGTTCGCAAGTTTGAGGACTGTCTCAGCAATTTAGGAAGACCCTGTCTCAAAGTAAAAAATATAAAAGGCTAGGGATGTATCTCAGTGGAAGAGTGATAGATAGATATTTATGAAAGGAATAACCTGGAGTATATGAACAGAAACTTGAATATAAGTACCTGCACAAAAATATTAATTCCTGATAAATTTTCTCCCTGTTTTCTAATCAGCGGTTCCTTCACCTTGATTTAGGATCAGGGAATTCTTCAGGTACTCATCTGCTCTGAGGGATTTTTCACCTGCTTCCAGTTTCAGGGTCACTTCTCTCAGAGTCCACACAAATCTGGGAAGAAGTGCAGAAAGTCAGCTGAATCTTCAACCTCATTTGTAGCAGGTTTGCCTCTGATGCCTCTGGCCAGCTCTGTCACATAGCTGAGGAGCTAAGGAAAGGTGTCAAAATGAACCCTCATCTCATATTAGTTCCACAGTTCCAAAAGTTTGTTTTGCTTTGTTCTGACACTTGTGGATTTATCAAGTATTTTTTTTGGGGGGGGGGGAATTAGGGATTGAAATCAAGGACACTCAATCACTGAGACACATCCCCAGCCCTATTTTGTATTTTATTTAGAGACATGTTCTCACTGAATTGCTTAGCACCTCACTTTTGCTGAGGCTGACCTTGATATCCCAATCCTCCTGCCTCAGCCTCCCAAGTCTCTGGGATTACAGGTGTGCACCACGATGCACAGCTATCAAGTATTTTTCATGTTTCTTTTTATCTTTTAGTTTGATTCTGTAGGATTTGTAGTTAGGCTGCTCTCTTGTTAATTCAGGAACCCTTCTAATGTTAGAGTCTTCTGAGTCACAGAATGGATATTGCAGTTGGTCCATGGCCTGCTGGTTGATGGCTCCCATGCTGTTTTACACAAAGATGCTGCTCAGGAGGACTGCGAGGGCAAAGATCCAGCAGTCATTTTGGTTGTTGCCCTGGAAGTCAGAACATAGTTGGGTCAGGCATAAATTCATCATCCTGGTCCTTTCTGGATAAGCATTGTTAAAAAATGTGTTTGTTTAATTAGATTTATCTAGAACTATAGGAAGAACCTGAATATAAAATTATGTTGTTATCAATAAGACTTATAGTGTGAACACTTTCTAATTAGTATATTTTGTTGGAAACAATTATATTTTACCAGCACATTAGGTCTGCTACGACCACTAGCAAAAAACTGCAAAATAAATAGTCAAGATTTGTGGGCATTCTAAACTTGAAACTTTCCTTCCTGTAAAGCAAAGTTGGCTTATATATGAGTAATAATATTTGAAAGCATTTATTGAGCAATTATGCACCTGATTCTATGCCAGGACACCATGACTTCTGGAGAATTTGTTGGTAATGTCCTGACTTTCAGTAGAGGTGGCATGCAAAAAGAACTCTGGCATTTAATAGCAGCCTCAAATTTTCTCTAGATAGAGATGGTTCCAATTCTGACTTGAAAGATAGGAAATGTAAAGCAGCTTCCTTCTATGGTCAGTAGGCCTGTATCCAACCTCCTTGTGTTTTAATTTCAGGACAGGTAAATGTAACAAGAATAGGAGAAATGTATCATGTAACATAAGAGATGAAATCTGGCCAGCAGCATCACTAGGCATGACAGAAGAAAGGGAATTCTAGTAATAAACTATCCCTCCTGTCTTTTACTCCCACCTAACATTTCAGAACCATGGTATTCTGATGCAGGAGTTCAAGTCTTACAATAGATGCATACCCAGCTAAGTAACCCCAGTGATAGGTCTTATTATACATGGAGTATTCATTTTGATATCTATTTTGGTTTCTGCCATGACAGCTTCTCTAGCTTTATCCCAAGAAACTCAAAATTCTCATTTTCTTAATAATTTGGCTCAAAATACTTCCAAAGCCCTACATAATTGGGTAAATATTGATGAAAGACTGAGACAAAGTTAAATAATTGTGAAACTACTGCCATAAATATAGGAAATGAGCTTACTGCTCTCAAATTTAAACAAAGACTTTGATGCCATGCTGGCTATAAATACGTCTGTGATACTATAGCCAAATACAATGCTTCCCAATGGGATGGGAAAAGGTAAAGAATCTGGGCATTTGGCACAGAATAATGACAGTATAGATCTTATGGAGTTACATCATAACATTCAGGATATTCAGGCAAGCAGGAATGACTTCCTGGATCCTGTGACACTTGCTGAATTCATAATTCATGATTTTAATGACTTTAATTCTAGGAATATGTTAAAACATTCAGTATGGTATATTTTTGGAATCATATTGTAGTACGAATTCTCTTTTGCATTGTAATTGTTGCCTTATCCTCCGACATGACATCAGGGAACTCCAAATAACAGAACATTGAGAGGGAACCAAGATGGTGGACTAGAGGGTAATCGCATCTCCCGTCACTTCAGAACCCAGGATTCAAGAAGGGGAGGCATTGAGAGACTCGGACTAACATAGAGCCGCAGGGTGAGTCTCTCCCACTGGGTGAAACTTGACCCGGGTGACAGGCTGGGAAGGGACAGCTTCTTGGAGTAGGGCAGGGCAGCTAGAGTCTTCCCCAAGCAGCCCTACTCCCTCCGGTGGCAGGCACGATCCACAGTCAGCTTCTTAAAGCAGGTTGCCCAATGTCCACACAGAGCCAATCCAAGCCCTGGACCAGCAGTGGGTTCCAGCCCACAGGTGGCTTCTGGGACCAGGGCAGGGCAGCCAGAGACTTCCCGAAGCAGCCCTGCACCCTCCAGTGGCAGGCGCGATCTACATCCAGATACTAGGAGCAGACCCACCCAGTAAGAACTTTTCCGCACACAGCCAGTCCCAAGCCCTAGACCCAGTAGTGGGTTAGGGGCAGCTTTCTTTGGAAGCACTGCATTATCAAGTTCCTCCAAGACTTCAGGCTACTGAAGGCTGGGAGGTGATATACTGGAAATCTACAGGGACACTATAAGCCAAGGAGGAAATCTCTAATCTCAGAGTCCCACTGATATCTGACCAATATGAGAAACAAAAGAAGAAAATGTCCCAAACAAACCCAGACACTATATCAATAAAACCCAATGACAGCACAGCAGAAGAAATGTCAGAAAGGGAGTTCACAATGTACATAATTAAAACAATCAGGGAAGCAAATGAGGACATGATCGCACCAATCAACAGTTAAAAGAGCAAATACAGGTAGACAGAGATCATTTAAATAAAGAGTTAGAGATACTGAAAAAAAAAAAAACAAACAAACAGAAATCCTTGAAATGAAGGAAAATATAAACAAAGTTAAAAACTCCATAGACAGCATAACCAATTGGATAGAACACCTGGAAGACAGAAACTCAGACATTGAAGACAAAATATTTAATATTGAAAGCAAAGTTGACCAAACAGAGAAGATGGTAAGAAATCTTGAACAGAATCTACAAGAATTATGGGATATAATGAAAAGGCCAAATTTAAGAATTATTGGGACTGAGGAAGGCACAGAGAAACAAACCAAAGGAATGAACAATCTATTCAATGAAATAATATCAGAAAATTTCCCAAATCTGAAGAATGAAATAGAAAATCAAGTAAAAGAGGCTTATAGGACTCCAAATATACAAAATTATAACAGACCCACACCAAGGCACAATATTATGAAAATACCTAACACAAAAAATAAAGATAGAATTTTAAAGGCTGTGAGAGAAAAGAATCAGATTACACTCAGGGGGAAACCAATAAGAATATCAGCAGATATTTCAATCCAGACCCTAAAAGCTAGAAGGGTCTGGAAAAACATTTACCAAGACCAGAAAGAAAACGGATGCCAACCAAGAATCTTATACACAGCAAAACATACTTTCAGATTTGACGATGAAATAAAATCCTTCCATGATAAACAAAAGCTAAAGGAATTTACAAAAAGAAAGTTGGCAATAAAGAACATTCTCAGCAATATATACCATGAGGAAGAGATGAAAAACAACAATGCAAATCAGCAACAGGAGAAACTAGCCTAAAAGAATAGCCAAATAAAGGAGAAACCAAATCATGTCAAAAAATAAAAATGAGTCAAATGACTGGGAATACAAATCAAATCACAATAATAACCCTGAATGTTAATGGCCTGAACTCATCAATCAAAAGACATAGACTGGCAGATTGGATTAAAAAGAAAAATCCAACAATATGCTGCCTACAAGAGACTCATCTCATAGAAAGAGATACCCATAGATTAAAGGTGAACGGATGGGAAAAAACATACCATGCACATGGACTCTGCAAAAAAGCTGGAGTATCCATCCTCATTTCAGATAATGTGGACTTCAAGCCAAAACTAGTCAGAAGGGATAAAGAAGGACATTACATACTGCTTAAGGGAAGCATAAATCAGCAAGACATAACAATCATAAATATCTATGCCCCGAACATTGGCCCATCCATGTACGTCAAACAAATCCTTCTCAAATCCAGAAACCAAATAGACCATAACACAATAATACTAGGTGACTTTAATACACCTCTCTCACCACTGGATAGATCTTCCAAACAAAAATTGAATAAAGAAACCATAGATCTCAATAACACAATCAACAATTTAGACTTAATGGACATATATAGAATATACCATCCAACAAAGAACGAATACACCTTCTTCTCAGCAGCACATGGATCCTTCTCTAAAATAGACCATATTTTATGCCACAAAGCTACTGTTAGCAAATACAAGAAGATAGAGATACTACCTTGTATTCTATCAGAACACAATGGATTGAAATTAGAAATAAATGACAGAATAAAAAACAAACTTCTCCAATAGCTGGAGATTAACTAATACACTATTATATGATGAATGGATAACAGAAGACATCAGGAAGGAAATAAAAAAAATTCTTATAAGTAAACGAGAACAAAGACACCTCATATCAAAATCTCTGGGACAGTATGAAAGCAGTACTTAGAGGAAGATTTACTTCATGGAGCGCATTCAACAAAAGAAGTAAAAATCAACAAATAAATGACCTAACACTACAGCTCAAAGCCCTAGAAAAAGAAGAAGAGACCAACACCAAAAGTAGTAGAAGACAGGAAATAGTTAAAATCAGAGCCGAAATCAACGAAATTGAAACAAAAGAAACAATCAGAAAAATTAACAAAATAAATAGTTGGTTCTTTGAAAATATACACAAAATTGATAAACCCTCAGCCACACTAACAAAGAGAACAAGGGAGAAAACTCAAATTACTAAAATTCAGAATGAACAATGCAATATCACAACAGACACCAGTGAAATACAAAACATAATTAGAAGCTATTTTGAAAACCTATATTCCAACAAAACAGAAAACCTCGAAGACATCAACAAGTTTCTAGAGACATATGAATCACCTAATCTGAACAAGGAAGACATACACATCTTAAATAAATCAATTTCAAGCAATGAAATAGAAGAGGTCTTCAAAAGTCTACTAACAAAGAAAAGTCCAGGACCAGATGGGTTCTCAGCTGAGTTCTACAAAACCTTTAAAGAAGAAATCATTCAAATACTTCTCGAAGTATTCCATGAAATAGAAGAGGAGGGAACCCTTCCAAACTCATTCTATGAAGCCAATATCACCCTGATACCTAATCCAGACAGAGCCACATCGAGGAAAGAAAAATTTAGACCAATATCCTTAATGAACATCGACGCAAAAATTCTCAACAAAATTTTAACAAAACGCATCCAAAAATATATTAAAAAGATAGTGCACCACGAACAAGTGGGTTTTATCCCAGGGATGCAAGTTTGGTTCAACACACAGAAATCAATAAATGTAATTCACCATATCAACACACTTAAAGTTAAGAATCACATGATTATTTCAATAGATGCAGAAAAAGCATTCGAAAAAATACAGCATCCCTTCATGCTCAAAACACTAGAAAAAATAGGGATAGTGGGAACATTCCTTAACATTGTAAAGACCATCTATGCTAAGCCCATGGCCAATATCATTCTAAATGGTGAAAAACTGAAAGCATTCCCCCTAAAAACTGGAACAAGGCAGGGATGCCCTCTTTCACCACTTCTTTTCAACATAGTCCTTGAAACTCTATCCGGAGCAATTAGAAAGACCAAAGAAATTAAAGGGATACGAATAGGAAAAGAAGAACTCAAATTATCCCTTCGCTGATGACATGATTATATATTTAGAGGAACCAGGAAATTCCACCAGAAAACTTTTAGAACTCATAAGTGATTCAGTGAAGTAGCAAGTTACAAGATCAATGCTCATAAATCCAATGCATTTTTATACATAAGTGATGAATCTTCAGAAAGAGAAGTTAGGAAAACTACCCCATGCACAATAGCATTGAAAAAAATAAAATACTTTGAAATCAATCACACCAAAGAGGTGAAAAACCTCTACAATGGAACTACAGAACACTAAAGAAAGAAATTAAAGAAAACCTTAGAAGATGGAAAGATCTCCCATGTTCTAGGATATGCAGAATTAATATTGTCAAAATGGGCATTCTACCAAAAGTGCTATACAGATTCAATGCAATTCCAATTAAAATCCCATGATGTACCTTACAGAAATAAAGCAAGCAATCATGAAATTCATCTGAAAGAACAGGAAACCCAGAATAGCTAAAGCAATCCTTAGCAGAAAGAGGTAAGGGGATATCGCAATACCAGATCTTCAACTCTACTACAAAGCAATAGTAGCAAGAACGGCATGGTATTGGTACCAAAATAGAAAGGTGGATCAATGGTACAGAATAGAGGACACGGACACAAACCCAAATAAATACAATTTTCTCATATTAGACAAAGGTGCCAAAAGCAGGCAATGGAGAAAAGATAGCCTCTTCAACAAATGGTGCTGGGAAAACTGGAAAACCATATGCAACAGAATGAAATTAAACTCCTATCTCTCACCCTGCACAAAACTCAACTCAAAACGGATCAGACCAGAGACCCTGCATCTTATAGATTTAAAAGTAGGTCCAATTCTTCAACATGTCGGCTTTTGATCAGACTTCCTCAACAGGACTCCCATAGCACAAGAAATAAAAGCAAGAATCAACAACTGGGATAGATTCAAAGTAAAAAGCTTTCTCTCAGCAAAGGAAGCTATCAGTAATGTGAAGAGAGAGCCTACAGAGTGCGAGAATATCTTTGCCAATCATACTTCAGATAGAGCACTAATCTCCAGAATCTATAAAGAACTCAAAAAACTCTACACCAAGAATACAAATAATCCAATCAACAAATGGGCTAAGGAAATGAACAGGTACTTCACAGAAGAAGATCTACAAGCAGTCAACAAACATATGAAAAAATGTTCAACATCTCTAGTAATAAGAGAAATGCAAATCAAAACCACCCTAAGATTCCATCTCACCCCAATTAGAATGGCAATTATCAAGAACACAAGCAACAACAGGTGTTGGCGAGGATGTGGGGAAAAAGGTACACTCATACATTGCTGGTGGGGTTGCAAATTAATGCAGCCACTCTGGAAAGCAGTATGGAAATTCTTCAGAAATTTTGGAATGGAACCACCATTTGACCCAGCTATCCCACTCCTTGGCCTACACCCAAAGGACTTAAAATCAGCATACTACAGAGATACAGCCACATCATTGTTCATAGCTGCTCAATTCACCATAGCCAGATTGTGGAACCAACCTAGATGTCCTTCAATTGATGAATGGATAAAGAAACTGTGGTATATATATACAATGGAATATTACTCCACCATAAGAAATGATAAAATTATGGCATTTGCAGGCAAATGGATGAAATTGGAGAATATCATGCTAAGTGAGATAAGCCAATCTCAAAAAACCGAAAGACGAATGATCTCGCTGATAAGCGGATGATGACAAATAATGGGGGGTGGGAGGGGTTAGCGTTAAGGTTAGGGTTAAGTTTAGGGTTAGGGTTAGGGAGGGGGGCAAGAATGGAGGAAAGAAGGACTGTATAGAGGGAAAAGAGGGGTGGTAGTGGTGGGTGGGAAGGATAAAATATTACAGAATGAATCAAACAACATTATCCTATGTAAAATTATGATTACACAAATGGTACGCCTTTACTCCATGTACAGAGAAACAACATGTATCCCATTTGTTTACAATGAAAAATAAAAAAAAATAAAGTCAGTCTGACACTTAAAAAAAAAAACATTGAGATAAGAGTTCAGATTAATGAAGGTCGGGAAATGATGTTACCATGATCAGATCTGATTTTAACTAAAAACAGAGAAAATGAAAAATCAGAATATGCAATCCCATTGTAACCTACATCTGCTCCAAGGCCACTGTTAGCTTTCTGTTACTTCATAAGCATTTTATTAAATGTTTTATAGCTTATGAATCTGTAGGTTAATTATCTCTATCACTTCCGGACTGATTCCATACAGAGAAAGGACAATTTTACTTTTAAAGAGGATAATTTAAGCAAAGTGAGGAGTTAGTTGAGTCTTATTTTCCAGACTGTAGTGAATAATAGCATGAGAAATGGACATTTAACTTTAACTATCCCTCCCTGACTCTTTCTCCTCTCCAGCCCCATGCTGTATGCCCACAGTGCATGTATAGAAGGCTCAGCAGAACTTTGTTAGTGGCACTCACACTTTTGCTTCCCAGCCTGCTTGTTCATCAAGTAAGATTTACCTGTGCAGTAGAGGCCCAAAATATCCACCTTCACCACAGGCTGCGTGGTGGCAGACAGGATCTTCTGGGCTTCCTGCTTGAACACTAGCTGCTCCTCCCTGTCCTTGATGATGTACAGGGGACCCAGCATGGCCATCACTGAGGACTAGTCAGGGATGTTACTTTTCCTGCAAGGGAAGAAGTGGGATTAGATAGAATTCCAGTCTCTAAGCTAAGCAAACAATTTCACCAGCTCATGTTGCCTTCAGAATGTCATAAGATTTCCCTGATTTGCAACATATTTTGTGTGTTTCAGTGAGACAAAGAAGGGTATATATTTGATCATGTTATATATTTGATCATGTTATATATTACTTAAAATAGTCCAATGCAAAAATATTTTTTATATTGTGGTTTATCTATATTTAAGCATTTGTATGATCAAAAGTTTTATGTTTTGAGGTTCTCATTAATAGTTTACTATGTATGTTAAGAGGGAAGTAGCATATGTTCAGAAGAAATTTACTTTATAAATTGGTTATATGTAAAAAGGAATGTATGTCTATTGATTTATTGAACCAATAATTATGTTTCTTTTTTTTTTTAACTTTGTGCAAAGACTAGGGTCTAGCTGCTTGTTTCTGACTTCAGTGAACTATAGGCTTGTTGAGAAGAAAAGTAACTGATGAACACCACTTATACTTACATGCGATGTGCCTCCTGATATTGAATATTGTTTAAAGTAATTTCTTACATAATACGAATCCCTAATGCTTTCCTTCACTTTCTGTCCTTGATTCCATGTCACTGGATGTTTCAGTCAGATGCTGGGTCCTTTGTCCTGTCTTAAAGGCTAAAACACTACATCTTTATCTTTGCCCTGCAATAGGATTCTCATTTTCTATCATCTAACCCAGGTAAAATTTTAGATTGAACTATTATTCCACTTGCATGAAGCTTATTATTTATCTACCTTCTGTGTAGGCAGATTGATTCTTCTTTATCTCTAATATTCTGTAATCCAAATTTTGCTTTAAAACCAACTCAGTTTGTATATTTCATATGAGGCTTTCTGTTCAGAGAAGGTATATTACTTTGTATTCTCAAAGGTGATTATGAAGTATTTTCTGATGAACAATGGCATTTTTTTTTCTGAAAAGTTCATTTTGGAACTATACAGAATTATAGTAGTGTTTTACAACAGCAATTAAATATTTTTTTAATTGGGGAGCAAAGGAGGTAAGTATTGATCTCTGCTGGTAGTGATGTAACTGTTTCTTTGTTTACTTAGTTTTCTGACTGCTATATATTGATCCCTGTGTCCTAAATTGATTCTGGTATAACTAACCTGTTAGCATTTTTGTGATTCATACATATTTTATTTAAAAGTTCCTTTTTCACTTCTTATTCTACATGAAAAAAAGAATTTGTTGAGATGTTTGCTTCTGTCCAGATGGAGCAAGGAGCAGCAGACATACACAAGTACTGCATGTGTGAAGCATTAATTTTCAAGACACTGGACATTCAGACAACAAAGTTGAATGATCTCTGCATGTCCTAACAAACAAAAGAGGGAGTGTGATTGACCCTTCTTGCTGATTTAAACAGAGACACAGGTAGAGAGAACTCAGTCCTGTGGAGTCCCTGATATAAGGGGATGGAGTTGAAATTTTATGGAGGACAAAGCACTAGAATGCTGTAGAGAATACCAAAGAGGAGTCAATTGAAGAGGGAGCTCTCTAGAGCACTGCGGGGCTCACCTTGGTATCTGCTGGATGCTGGTCAGTAGAGTTGGAGGAATTCCTACCAAAAGAATTAGAGGAAACTTTAAGGGATAGATGCAGTGCTGTTCCCATTGGCCAGGTTAGTAAACTCCAGGATTCCTAGATAATTAGGCAAAGTACACCAAAGGGTCTCTTCTTACAATTGGGGCATAATTGACACTAACTGCTCAGGGCCTAAAAATTCTCATAAATATCCTGAAAGGATGGAACAATTTCCAAATAGACTGAAGTTCAATGTATCTGGAATGCAATAAAAATTTACAGGGCATGTAAAGAAGTAGGAAAATGCAAGATGTAATAAGCACATAAAACAGTTAATCATAATCAAAGCAGCACTTACACAGATTTTAGAATGACCAGTAAAGGACTTTAGAGTAGTCATGATAACTGCATTCTGGGTGTTCAAGGAGTTAAGAAGATAAGGGAAGATTAAACAGGCCATCTATACACTAAGGCATTTTTACATAAAAGCAAGAAATGAGTAGGAATAACAAAAGATTCAGATCAATTTTTTGGTTAGAGCCAGACTCAATAGTTGTAGTATATAAACATGTCATTTAGCTGTCTTTAAAATTGTTTTCTAGAGAATGGGAAATAATTAAGAAAGAGTAAGTTATGAGTATCATATTTCTTGATTATAAGGAGAGATATGGTGGTGGGGGGCAAGAGAGGAAAAAACCTCACAAAATATAAGAGTTCAAATTAGGAGGAAAAGATTAAGACAGTGAAACAGGAAGGAGTCCAAATTAAGATTTATATATTCTGTCATACATTTTCAGGTTCTCTCTCTCTCTCTCTCTCTCTCTCTCTCTCTCTCTCTCTCTCTCTCTCTCACTGCTTTTCAATTTGAATTAGAAGCACAGTGAGAGGAAAGGGGAGTTTTAGGGGAACAGGGATAAGAGATGGAGAGGCAGGAGAGCACCTGCCTGTGGGTAGCCTGTGATGAATGAAGCTGGGGCTTCAGGCAGAGAGAGGAATCATCAGAAGGCAGGCTCTAAATCACCTGCAGGCACACACAGGTCCCTGTAAGCAAAGATGGTGCTGAGGTTAGTAATGCGCTGCTACAGAGCCTTGAAAAGGGCAGTTAGTGTGTGTTAATAAAAATAATAATAATAATAATAAGGAAAGCAGAAGGAAATAAAACAGGGAGCCCTGTGGTGGAGTAACAGTCTGAAATGGTGCTTCAAGGAGCTAAGCAATATGTGGGTCCTAAGTATTTGAATTTGGAGAATCTCAATTATTTCTAAAGACATTCATTTTGAATAAAGTACAAGCATATAAGTAAAAATTATGCTGTTTTCATGACTCCTCCTCTTTCACATAGGGTTTTAGTGTTTCCTCTTACTCTTATCAGTGGGCTTTTTACCCTGCATCTGACTTCCTGTGTTTCACTTTCATTAAAATAGCATATCTGTAGTTCTTTCTTAGTTGTGGTAGAAACTGTGTTGAGCAAGTTCCCTAATGGCAGTGGTAATTTGTGTTTCCAGTTCACAGAGAGTACCAAGTGAAAGACAATCCTAAGGCATTTAAAACTCTCAGCCCCTCATCTGCTGGTGACATTTGGGGACACGCTCCCTCTTGACAACAGTAGATTTAACCTAACTCCTGTCCCACATCAGGTTCTGCTGCAGCCTACCTTGTTGGTGGTGATTTTATGACTGACTGACTCTTGTAAAAGCCTTCCCAACCTTCCAGCATCATGTCATAGGTTCTAATTTACTGAGCAGGGTTTTTTTTGAGCATGGAGAATGCTCCTTTGATGAGAAAGTAGCATGCTTAACTTTGATTTGGACTTTTTCTCTCCAGTGTATGGGTTTTTTTTAAATTTCCTTGGTCAGTTAGAGAATGAGGACCAGCCAAGTCATTTGAAATGTACACTTATTTCACTACTGGGGACCAGTTAGAGAAGCCTAGAGATGAGAAAGTAATATATTATTTGGGGTCTTAATTTTCTAAAATAATGGGCACACTCAGAACTGACTTGGCTATTCTTTTAGTGAGGCAGCAAGTGAGGGAGGGCATGTCTTGTGTACTTCTGGACCCCAGCACCTAACCCAGCACCTGGTAGTTAAGTACCCAAGACATTGTTAGGAGGGCCTCTGCATACTGCACAGGTGTTCCAGGTCCAATGCAGACAGTTTTACATGAATTTACTTAATCTACTCACAACACACCCTTCCTCAGGGTTATATAGAAACTGAGGCACAGAAAGACCTTGGTTCTCAGATTTCATAGCATCTTGGCCATTTAAATGCAAGCATCTTTGATCTCAAATCTTCTTCTTGAAGCCCCTCAGTATACAGTCTCTATTTTCTGAGTGAATACTTGTAAAAGTAACAGCTTTTACTTATAGAACATTTACTATCAGCTTCCATGTGTTACATGTTTAGTGCAGCTTTGTCTGCAATCAAGAAAAACCTGTGGTATTGTCTCCATTTTACAGTGAAAACATGAAAGCTGGGCAGGTCATTAATAAGGTTGCCCATGTTTCCTAAGCAAATCACAGAAGTGGAATGTGAATTTTCAACTCTGTTCAACTTTTAACTGCTTCTTCTTCCCCACCTTTCTTCTGTAAGCCCAAAAAATGGAGTCAGCTGTCTATAAACTGAAGTCTCTGACCTCATGAACCAAAATAAACATTCCCCCTCTAAATTGTTTTTGTTAGGCATTTTGGTATGATTTTTTATGTATTCCATTTTTGCAAATACGCCTCCTTTTAGTTGTAGGCTTATTATTGTGAAGCCAATGAAACTGAAGTATCAGAACTCCTCTCTCCTGCAAGTGTCCCTACTCATGTGTTTAACCTGTTTTTCATAACATTTGCAAAAATAAGTGAAGTTGATTCAGTTTCCAGTGTGGCAGTATAAGGAGTGCTGTGGAACATTTTCCTAGAAAATAAATTACTGTAACTACAAATGTGTTTTAAGAAGTCAAAACTTCTAGCAGTTGTATTAAGAAAATAATTTAAACAATGGAACATTTTTAAAAAGGAGATCACCAGAATCTTGCTAAGAACAGCAAGAGCCTTTGGCACTGAGACAAGAACTGTTCCTTCCCTACTCAGTTTCACTGAGAAAGCTCCTCTTTTGAGATATGGCCAAGAAGAGAGGGTCCCCTCTCTCTTAAGCTTTCAGTCCAGAAATATGGCAGATTATTCACTGGAAGAGATAGGTCATGGCCATTCCTCATCCCCTCTGTTATGTGGTGAATTTTATCCCCACCCACAATAATTCAGAGAATCAAATTACATTCAGGGGGAAATCAGTAAGGATATCAGAAGATTTTTCAATCCAGACCCTAAAAGCTAGAAGGATCTGGAACAACATTTTTTAAGCACTGAAAGAAAATGGATGCTAACCAAGAATCTTATACCCAGCAAAACTTACCTTCAGATTTGAGGATGAAATAAAATCCTTCCATGATAAACAAAAGCTAAAAGAATTTACTAAAAAAAAGCTGGCATTACAGAACATTCTCAGCAAAATATTCCATGAGGAAGAGATGAAAAACGATGATGCAAATCAGCAAAGGGAGGAACTAGCCTAAAGGAATAGCCAAATAAAGGAGAAACCAAGTCATGCCAAAAAACAAAAATGAGCCAAATGACCGGGAATACAAATCATATCTCAATAATAACCCTGAATGTTAATGGCCTGAACTCATCAATCAAAAGACATAGACTGGCAGATTGGATTAAAAAGAAAGATCCAACAACATGCTGCCTGCAAGAGACTCACCTCATAGAAAGAGATACACACAGACTAAAGATGGAAGGATGGGAAAAAACATGCCATGAACATGGACTCTGCAAAAAAACTGGAGTATCCATCCTCATTTCAGATAATGTGGACTTCAAGCCAAAGTTAGTCAGAAGGAATAAAGAAGGACATTGCATGCTGCTTAAGGGAAGCATAAATCAGCAAGACAAAACAATCATAAATATCTATGCTCCAAACATTGGCTCATCCATATACGTCAAACAAATCCTTCTCAATTCCAGAAATCAAATAGACCACAACACAATAATACATAGGCGATTTTAAAACACCTCTCTCACCAATGGACAGGTCTTCTAAACAAAAATTGAATAAAGAAACCATAGATCTCAATAACACAATCAATAATTTAGACTTAACAGACATATATAGAATATATCATCCAACAAAGAGGGAACACACTTTCTTCTCCGCAGCACATGGATCCTTCTCTAAAATAGACCATATTTTATGCCACAAAGCTACTGATAGCAAATACAAGAAGGTAAAGATACTACCTTGTATTCTATCAGATCATAATGGATTGAAATTAGAAATAAATGACAGAATAAAAATAGAAACTACTCCAACACCTGGAGATTAAATAATATGTTATTGTATGATGAATGGATAACAGAAGACATCAGGAGGGAAATTTAAAAATTCTTAGAAGTAAATGAGAACAAAGATACATCATATCAAAAGCTCTGGAACAATATGAAAGCAGTACTTAGAGGAAAATTTACTTCATGGAGCACATTCAATAAAAGAAGAAAAAAAACCCAACAAATAAATGACTTAAAACTACAGCTCAAAGCCCTAGAAAAAGAAAAACAGAGCAATACCAAAAGTAGTAGATAACAGAAAATAGTAAATATCAGAGCTGAAATCAATGAAACTGAAACAAAAGAAACAATAGAAAAAATTGACAAAATAAAATTTGGTTCCTTGAAAAAATAAAGAAAATTGATAAACTCTTAGCCACACAAACAAAGAGAAAGAGAGAGAGAAAACTCAAATTACTAAAAGTTGGAATGAACAAGGAAATATCAAAACAGACATGAGGGAAATACAAAACATAAATAGAAGCTATTTTGAATATACTCCAAAAAAATAGAAAATCTCAAAGACTTCAACAGGTTTCTAGAGACATATGAATTACCTAAACTAAACAAGGAGGACATACACAATTTAAGTAGATCAATTTCAAGTAATGAAATAGAAGAAGTCATCAAAAGTCTACCAACAAAGAAAAGTCCAGGACCAGATGGGTTCTCAGCCGAGTTCTACAAAACCTTTAAACAAGAGCTCATTCCAGTACTCCTCAAAGTATTTCATGAAATAGAAGAGGAGGGAACCCTCCCAAACTCATTCTATGAAGCCAATATCACCCTGATACGTAAAACAGACAGAGACACATTGAGGAAAGAAAATTTCAGACCAATATCCTTAATGAACATCGACGCAAGCATTCTCAACAAAATTTTAGCAAATCACATCCAAAAATATATTAAAAATATAGTGCACCATGATCAAGTGGGTTTTATCCCAGGGATGCAAGGTTAGTTCAATATTCAGAAATCAATAAATGTAATTCACCATATCAACAGACTTAAAGTCAAGAATCACATGATTATTTCGATACATGTAGAAAAAGCATTTGATAAAATACACCATCCCTTCATGCTTAAAACACTAGAAAAAGTAGGGATAGTGGGAACATTCCTTAACATTGTAAAGGCCATCTATGCTAAGCCCATAGCTAATATCATTCTAAATGGTGAAAAACTGAAAGCATTCCCCGTAAAAACTGGAACAAGGCAGGGATGCCCTCTTTCACAACATCTGTTCAATGTAGTCCTTAAAACTCTAGCTGGAGCAATTAGACAGACCAAAGAAATTAAAGGGATATGAATAGGAAAAGAAGGACTCAAACTATCCCTATTTGCTGATGACATGATTATATATTTAGAGGAACTGGGAAATTCCACCTGAAAGTTATTAGAACTCATAAGTCAATTCAGTAAAGTAGTAGGATATAAGATCAATGCTCATAAATCTAAAGCATTTTTATACATACGTGATGATCTTCAGAAAGAGAAATTAGGAAATCTACCCCGTTCACAATAGTCTCTAAAAAAATAAAATACTTGGGAATCAATCTCACAAAAGAGGTAAAAGACCTCTACAATGAGAACTACAGAACACTAAAGAAAGAAATTAAAGAAAACCTTAGAAGATGGAAATATCTCCCATGATCTTGGATAGGCAGAATTAATACTGTCAAAATGGCCATACTACCAAAAGTGCTATACTGTCGGGGTACCACGGACCCCATCCTAGCCTGGCACTAAGCCGGGGCGGCCTGGTTTGCAACATCAAGGACTTCAGTGCGGAACCTGGCACTAAGCCGGGGCGGCCTGGTTTGCAACAAACAGCTGACAAGGACTTCCACACTGGCACTAAGCCGGGGCAACCTGGTTTGCAACAAACAGCTGTCAAGGACTTCCACACTGGCACTAAGCTGGGGCAACCTGGTTTGCAACAAACAGCTGACACTGCTTAAGGAAGTTGCCCCGGCACTAAGCCAGTGCCAGAATGGACTGCTCTGATTGGACAAGGTGACTCATGCTCGCTGCGCCCTTATTGTATTACATTGTTATCATGCTTATT
Organism: Sciurus carolinensis; assembly: GCF_902686445.1. Classification (NCBI taxonomy): domain Eukaryota; kingdom Metazoa; phylum Chordata; class Mammalia; order Rodentia; family Sciuridae; genus Sciurus; species Sciurus carolinensis. The sequence goes on along the minus strand of NC_062213.1, from coordinate 133,445,108 downwards.
GTATTACATTGTTATCATGCTCTCCCCACATGCTCTGTAACCTGATTGGCTCATGATCCATATATAATGACCATGACTTCCTTGTAAAAAAAAAAGAATGAAGGGAGAACAAGGAAAAGGAGAAAGAAGAATGAAGGAGAACAGAAGAACAATAAAGAGCTCAGATGAACAACCAGTGTGTCGTGTCTCTCTCTGCGGGCAGAGGGAACGCGACAAGTGGTGCCGAAACCCGGGAACGAACCAGGGACGAACTTTGGACCCTTGGAAGACAACAAACCAGCAGCAACTACCTAGGTAAGTTTTAAAAAAATTAATATAAGTTTTAAAGATCAATGTTTTATAAGTTTTAGAGATTAATGTTAACCAGTTTGTCTATTGTAAATATTAAAATAGGAGTGATAAAGGCAGCTTTAAAGTTCGCGGTAAAGCGACAATCAGGACACACGGAAAGTGGTACGGGGACACGCGGAATGCGGTCCGATTAAAGTTCGCGGTAAAGCGACGATCAGGACACACGGAAGGTGGTCCGGGGACACGCGGAATGCGGTCCGGTTAAAGTGAAAGTAGCACGTGAAAGGCGGCTACACCTTGGACTTTAAGCAAAAAGCGGTCCACATTAAAAAGTATTAAAGTGAAAGTAGCACTCAAAAGGGGGCAAATTAATCATGGGTTCAGAAGTGTCCAGAGTTCGCATGGAGGGACCTCTAAGAACTCTATTAAAAATAAATGGAACGCCTTTGAAGGCCTCCTCAGCGAGGAGATTCTTACATACAGTAGAGACTATAGCTCCTTGGTTTTTGGATGAAGGGTTATTAAATGCCCCACAGTGGGAACAATTGGGTGAAGACTTACACAAAGCCAATCAACAGGGAACATTGCCAACTGACATTATGGCTATATGGGCTCTCGTAAAAAGTTGTTTGACCTCACAAAAGGAGAAATTTCAACCCCCTCTAAATGAAGGAAATAACATTTTTGATCTGGAGGGAATGTGAGCCCAATACAAGTTCTTGTTTTCCTGTGTTTGAAAACCCACAAAATCAGAGGTATCACCAACCATTGGATTTTAAATTTATTAAGCAACTAAAAGAAGCAGCTGGTACTTATGGCCCTCAAACTGCATTTACCATGTCACTTGTAGAAACTATTTCATCTTTAAATTTGATCCCTAGAGTTTGGGAAAATTTAGCTAGGGCTACTTTGACTGGTGGACAGTATTTAATGTGGAAAACAACTTGCCATGAGATTTGTTTAGACACAGCTAGAAGGAATGCAGCAGCAGGCAATCCTGCATGGAATGTAGATATGCTTCTGGGGCAGGGTATTGCCAATCAGCAAACAGGCTTTCCATTAAAGGTTTATGAACAAATTAATAAGATCTGCATTGCTGCCTGGAAAGCACTTCCTAACAAAGGAGAAGTGCGAGGTAACTTAACAAAAATTGTCCAAGGCCCCACAGAAGCTTTTTCAGATTTCGTGGCTAGAATGGTAGATGCAGCAGGAAAGATCTTCGGGGATGCTAATGTAGCTATGCCTTTAATTAAACAATTAGTATATGAACAATGTACAAGAGAATGCAGAAATGCTATTAATCCATTTAAAAGCAAAGACATAAAGGCATGGATGAAAACTTGTAGAGAAATAGGTGGCCCATTAACAAATGCAGGCTTAGCCGCTGCCTTCCTTCGCATGGAAGGATTATTAAAGGCTTTATTAAAGGCTAATGGAGCACCTTTAAAGGTTTCCTCAGCTAGGAAGTTTTTAAAAACTATAGAAGACAAAGCCCCTTGGTTTTTAGATAAGGGCTTGTTGAATCAAGAGAAACTATCACAAGAGACAGAAAAAGGCCCCCCTCCTGATCCCTTCCACACAGCTCCATGGCCACCTAGGGAGGGAACACCCGTGTCCTTGAAGCAGTCCTCCCCCTAGGCAGAGAGCTCAGCAGCTCCATTCCTCAAAGTAGTAAGAAATAATGTTTTGTGATTTTCTGCATTCAAACCTAACCTGATTTCTCAACCAAGAAGAAAAAGGGTTAAAAAGTCCTGGGTGATCCTCCCTCCCCCTTGCCTGGCCTTGCTGAAGCCTGCATTGGAATATAGGCTGCAGCGGTCTCAGTGGGAAAGGGAGGTAACCTGAAGATAAGAAAAAAAGAAAGAAGAAAGGGTGTCTGTTTTAAACTTCTGGGTTGCTACACAGAACTACTCATTTTCCAGGATTCTTGTTTTGTTTTGTTTTTCTTTAATGCTGTATTTTTGAGCTCATAATTTTGATCTTGCATACCTAGGTTAATGATTTTTTTTTCTCTTTTTGATCAGTTCTATTTTTTATTCAACTAAAGTTTTTGAACATCTGTTACATTGCAATGGAGATTCACCTATAAAGTTACAAGGCCTTTGATTTTGTGTTATTTGTATGTCATGCTGTCTGGTGTCATGTCTTGTCTGCATCAAAACTGAGCGCTCCTAAAATTAAAATTTAAAAATGGATCCAAATACTTTTATTCACATGATTTGAAAGGGTTCAATTTAAATTGAGTAAACTAATAAAAGTAAAATGTCTTTAAAAATAACTTGCAAGTCTCTAGGTGGTCAAGCAAATAAAATGTTGATGTTAAACAATGTCTAATATCAATTGTTTCTAGGACTTTTCTTCAACAGGAAAGAGACAGCAAATACTGTTCAGGACACTTGTCTAATATCTTGGTTTTTACAGAATAAGTGAATTAGAGTTAACATATATGGGATTACTCAAATGTGTTTGTAGAGACATCTGATTAATTTGCAAAGCTAAAATGCTCATTGTTAAGTAACATCAAGTACTTTTAAGTCCTTAAATTACATGGGGTAACATACTTAAACATTATTGGTGTTTTCATAGGTTGGTAAATTAAAAGGGTTTAAACTTGCTTTGTGTCATCACTAAACTAAAAACAAGGTTACTAAGAGTTATGTCTTAACAAGTACAATTCTATATACAAAGGGTTCTAAAGGTTTCAACTGTGTTTCAGTTAGAGTACTGTAAACAACAAAGTATTTTATCTTGTTAAAATGGTGTAATTTATCTAAATTCAGAAATTTCATAAGAGTTGTTTCAGAATGTGAACAAAAGGGGGTCAACACATAAATAAGAAAAAATAAAAGGTTCTAAAAATACAACTATATTTAGTGAAGAACAAAATCTTTCTGGATAAGAAAGTGTTATATAATAAAATACATGAGGGTCTAAGTAAATGCTAAAAAAGTCTGTGTGTAAATGAAGGGCAAGTCTCAACAAGTCTGTGTGTAACTAAGTTGGTTGTATGTATGTGAAACAGCTAAAGGTATTTAAGGTTTTTCCTAAGGTGAAATACTTATGTTCTGATATAAGCCAAAGTTTAATCTATATGATAAAATAACATGGTAAAATGGCAAGGATTTCTTAGAAACACTAATTTACTCTTAACTTTGTGTCTATTAAGTTTTATTCTTTAGAACAATTAGTCTTAAAAATTGGGGTGTATACAATTATGGTTAAACAACTGTTAATAGTATTGTACTATGTTACAGAGTCTAAATTTTTCTTTAAAAACTAAATTTAGTAAGATTAAAGTGTCAAGATAATTGTGAAATGGTCACTCCTTGTATATTAAATGTATTCATATTTTCCAAGTATACAAGTTTTAAAGCAGGGTATTTATCAAGCTGCTATTCTCCAAACTTCTCTCTCAATGTTGGAATGCTTCTAGGTTCTCACGAGCAGTCTTAATGCGTATTCCTACCTTCCTACCAGTCCCAGTCTCTGTTACAGATATACAAAACTACCAGTACTATTATCAAGAAACAAAAGAGATTTTGGCATCACAATAGCTGTAATCACTGCCATTACAGCCTCTGCAGCAGCAGCCACAACCGCAGCAGCCACGTTGACAACTACAATACAGACAACAACTACAGTTAATCATTTGGCAGAAAACACTGCCACTGCCTTACAGACTCAAGAGACCTTAAATCAACATTTAAGAACAGGCATCCTCCTAGTAAATCAAAGAGTGGACTTATTACAAGAACAAGTGGACTTATTACAAGAACTTATGGGTCTGGGATGTGTTCTTTCTTTAAAAGCAGTTTGTGTTGCCCCTATCACTTTTTATAATGATAGCCATGCAGCTATGTTGTCTAAAAATCTTTCTCACTATCTTACTTGTACTTGGTCATATGGGTTTGACAATTTAACCTCTCAACTAAGAGCTAAAATTATGAGAGTCAATACCACCAGGGTAAATGTGGCACCTGTATCTAAAATGGTCAAATGGTTCTCTACTGCTCTAGATTTTGTAAAACAATAAGCAGACCTTGGCTCCCTAGGACTAATATTTTAGGTGTTTTATATCTCATTTGCTTAATTTATCAATTACGAGCCACCCAACAGAAAGATCAAATCATCCTTCAATAGTCCTAATTGCCATTGAGGCTAAAGACCTCCCCCCATATATGGCAAATAAGCTAGACCGGTAGTCAACGACGGGTAATGAAGGAGGTGGCCATGTACCAACCTAAGACAGAAGCTGTAGCATGCTCTACAGTCTTTGATGACGGGTAAGGACATGTGCTGGACCCCTCAACCTAAGACAGGCACGGTCTCAAGCCTTTTCTTTTAAATAAAAGAAAGGGGGGAGATGTCGGGGTACCGCGGACCCCATCCTAGCCTGGCACTAAGCAGGGGCGGCCTGGTTTGCAACATCAAGGACTTCAGTGCGGAACCTGGCACTAAGCCGGGGCGGCCTGGTTTGCAACAAACAGCTGACAAGGACTTCCACACTGGCACTAAGCCGGGGCAACCTGGTTTGCAACAAACAGCTGACACTGCTTAAGGAAGTTGCCCCGGCACTAAGCCAGTGCCAGAATGGACTGCTCTGATTGGACAAGATGACTCATGCTCGCTGCGCCCTTATTGTATTACATTGTTATCATGCTTATTGTATTACATTGTTATCATGCTCTCCCCACATGCTCTGTAACCTGATTGGCTCATGATCCATATAATAATGACCATGACTTCCTTGTAAAAAAAAAGAATGAAGGAGAGAACAAGGAAAAGGAGAAAGAAGAATGAAGGAGAACAGAAGAACAATAAAGAGCTCAGATGAACAACCAGTGTGTCGTGTCTCTCTCTGCGGGCAGAGGGAACGCGACACTGTACAGATTCAATGCAATTCCAATTAAAATCCCAATGACCTACCTCACAGCAATAGAGCAAGCAATCATGAAATTCATCTGGAAGAATAAGAAACCCAGAATAGCTAAAGCAATCCTTAGCAGGAAGAGTGAAGCAGGAGGTATTGCAATACCAGAACTTCAACTACAGTACAAAGCAATAGTAACAAAAACGGCATAGTATTGGTACCAAAATAGACAGGCAGATCAATGGTACAGAACAGAGGACACGAACACAAACCCAAATAAATACAATTTTCTCATACTAGACAAAGGGGCCAAAAATATGCAATGGAGAAAAGACAGCCTGTTCAACAAATGGTTCTGGGAAAACTGGAAATCCATATGCAGCAGAATGAAACTAAACCCTATCTATCACCCTGCACAAAAATCAACTCAAAATGGATCAAGGACCTCAGAATCAGACCAGTGACCCTTCATCTTATAGAAGAAAAAGCTGGTCCAAATCTTCAACATGTCAGCTTAGGATCAGATTTCCTTAACAGGACTCCCATAGCACAAGAAATAAAAGCAAGAATTAATAACTGGGAGAGATTGAAACTAAAATCTTTCTCTCAGCAAAGGAAACTATCAGTAATGTGAAGAGAGAGCCTACAGAGTGGGGGAATATCTTTGCCACTCATACTTCACATAGAGCACTAATTTCCAGAATATATAAAGAACTCAAAAAACTCTACACCAAGAATACGAACAACCCAATCAACAAATGGGCTAAGGAAATGAACAGACACTTCACAGAAGAAGATCTACAAGCAGTCAACAGATATATGAAAAAACGTTCACCATCTCTGGTAATAAGAGAAATGCAAATCAAACGTTATAAGGAATTCCTGTAGAATGAGAAATATTAAACCTGGAACAAAAATCTTTAAATGGTTTTGATGTATAAGCAGGAGCATTATCCGTTTTTAATTTTTTAGGCATTCCTAAAACAGAAAAACAAAGGAATAAATGTTGAATCACATCCTTGTAGGCTTCCCCAGTTCTGGCTGAGGCCACAATAACATGAGAAAAGGTATCGACTGTAACATGAATATAAGACAATTTTCCAAATTCTGATATATGAGTTACATCCATTTGCCATAAGACATTAGGTAAAAGTCCTCGAGGATTAACTCCCATCTGTGGAGAAGGAATAAATTTAGGACAAATATGACAATTTTTAACAATAGTTCTGGCTTCTTCTCTAGAAATATGAAATTGTTTTTGTAAGGCAGATGAATTTTGATGATGATTTTTGTGTGATATAATAGCTTCTTCTATAGCTGTTAAAATAAAATTTTTAGTTAAGTGATCAGCATGGGTATTCCCCTGAGCAAGGGGACCAGGTAATCCGGAATGTCCCCGAATATGACCTATAAAGAAATGTGAAGTTCTGTTATGAATTAAATATTGAAGTTCTTGTAACCTATGTATAATTTTAGACGAAAAGGAGAGTGTTGCTGTTTCTATGGTTGGAAACAGTTTAACAATGTATAGTGAGTCTGTGTACAAATTAAAGGGTTGAGCAACAGTCTTGAAAGCATAGATGACTGCTTCTAATTCAGTTCTTTGTGCAGAAGTTTCTTGTGTCCATAGAACTGTGGGTTGAGAATTAATTATTATAACTGCTTTTCCATTTGATGACCCATCTGTAAATATTAACATAGCATTGTTAATTGGAGTTGAAGAGCACCATTTAGGAAATATTATTTCTGTTTGAAGTAAAAATGTAGTAAAGGATTATTGGGCAAGTGGAAAGAAATTTTTCCTGTAAAATTTAGAAATGCAATAGCCCATTGATCATCAATTTGTAATAATTGGTCAAATTGTTCTCTTGTGTAAGGAATAATTATTTCATGCATTTCACAAGCAAACAATTCCTTACTTCTAAATCTAGCCTTTAATACCAAAGAAGCTACCATAGTAGGATAAGACATTAATATTTTCTTTCCTGATACTGGTAAGTGTATCCATTCAAGTGGATCATTTTGCCATAAACAACCTGTTGGAGTATGTTTCGTTTTTAGCACAATAAAAACCCAAGGCAAGTTATAATTAACTTGTTGCAAGTAATGTTTTTGAATTGCAGTTTCAACAACTTGTAAGGCTTGTTCTCCTTCTTTAGTTAATATTCTACTTGAGTTAGGATCTGAGTCACCCTTTAGTATTTCAAACAAAGGTTTTAAATCATTAGTTGAGAGTTTTAAATAAGGTCTAATCCAATTTATATCTCCCAATAATTTTTGAAAATCATTTAATGTTAATAGTTTGTCTTTTCGAATTTGTAACTTTTGAGAGCTGACACAATCTGTTTTTATATTTCTTCCTAGATAATTATAAGGAGGTTCCTGTTGAATTTTTTTAGGAGCCACTATCAGACCCCACCTCTGTAAATCTTTAATCAAATCCTGTAATATTATTTGTAACAAATGGCTTTGAGAATGTGCAATCAATATATCATCCATATAGTAATCATATAGCAGTCTGGATGCTTTTGTCTACAATTAATTAAAGCTTGATCTACAAATTTTTGACATAATGTAGGACTATTTTTCATTCCTTGAGGTAATACTTTCCATTGAAATCTTTGATAAGGCCTTTGTAAGTTAGGCGATGGTAAGCTAAAAGCAAAACGCCGTCTATCTAGTTTAGCTAAAGGGATAGTAAAGAAGCAATCTTGTAAATCAATGACTAATATGATAGCCTTTAGGGACAGCCACAGGAGAAGGACATTCTCCACTAGCTGCAGAGTATAAGGGGAAGTAGGTCCTAAATCTTTTACAGCTGTTTTTAGTTCTTTTAATATTTTAAAAGAGAGAGGCTCCCAATGAGGCTCTCCTCCCTCATCTATAGCCCATACTATGGGGCAACAAATACCAACATCTCCCTGTTTTTGTGCCTCACGAACAGCACCTAGAAATCCTACCTTTTGGACTTTCCTTTTTATTTTATCTGGGGGTTTAGGAAGGGCCGGCACAACAGGAGCCACCAAAGGTGGATCCTCATTGTGATATCTGAAAGCGGCTTCTTCCAAGTCCTCCTCATCAGACGGGGAGAGCTGATCAGGTAGACCTTTCTCCTTTTTGCCGTCTTCATCATCGTCTGATTCACCTTCACTTTCACTCTGAGTTTCCTCTGTATATTTTTTAACCGAGGCTGTCAGCAAAGGCTCCTTTTCTGAAATTTCATCTGGTGATCTTACCCTTTTACTTAGCTGCTCACTTTCATGTCTAGGGTCTAAACAGTCCCTAAAAAGATTCCACAATGCAAAAGCATCGGCGGGGACTCTTTCATTGCCATATAATCTATGATGTACATGCATAGCATCGCCTACCTTTTTCCAGGTTTTAACATCTAAGTTTCCCTGTTCAGGAAACCAAGAGGCACATTCTTGCACAAAATGAAAAAATCTTTTTAATTGAGCTGTTTCTACATGCGTTTCTCTTTTAGTTAATAAGTGCTTAGCAATATCAATAAATAGTGCTCTTTCTTTGCTTTCACTACCTCCCATGGTAGCTGTTCTGTCTATCCCTGCCTATCCTTTCTCGGCCTTCTCTACCGAGGGGTCCGCGGCACCCCAGGCAGGATCCTAGCTGTCTCGAAAAGGAAAGAAATTAATAATAAATGGGGGGTTTACCAGAGGGCCCCACGTTGGGCGCCACTTGCCGGGGTCCAGCCCTAGCAGGAGTCCATGGGTTCCACACCGGTAAACGGGGCGCGGGGAGACAGCGTCGGCGATGGATGGAGAATGAAAGACACAGACTCTAGTTCTGGTGCAATCAGTCCCACTTTATTCTGGGGAGGGCTGGGTTTATATACAGTTTTCTTCAGGCTATAATGGCAGTCTTGTGGTTAATATTAAAGAAGTTTTCAAAGCACAGGCAGAAATTGTTTTTAACAAGGAACAGAAAATTATGAGAAAACAGTAACCTTACAGATTATCCTTACCTATTCACAATTGTTTTAAAAATATCAAACTATTATTATCTAAACTCTATGTGACCTAAAACTATTCTTAATATTCTCGTGGTTAAAACAATAGACAAGTAATCTCATGTGACTATCTCTACTAGGTCCATCTGGTTAATATCTGAATTGCTGAGTTAAGGGGTACAGGAGGGCAGCGGTCTCAATTGTAATTGTGTACCAACGTTTATTATAGGGGTGACATATTCTTTGTAGGAAGGAAGGAATGTTATGAAACCTTATTCTCTTACCTCACCATCACACATGAACAAAACCATCGTTAAAATTTAACCAGCCTGTTGGAGACAAAGGCAGATCTACAACTATTTTCTCCAGAGGCTTTCAGGGACTCATTGCACGGTTGCAAATTATTTTTAATTTTGTTAATGGTAAAGACCCATTGTTTTTCAGATTGTAGGTAATATTTTCTAGAATTTTTGTTGTATTCCCTTCATCCCCTTAAGCAATCCGTTCAGACTGAAATGAGTAATATATTATCAGAAAAACACAGCAGAGAAAACACCATGCTCCGGAGCAAAACATCCAGCAATTCCTTTTAGGATGAGCCTTTGCAATCATCCTCCAGAGGATCTTTGTCAAGCACTGGATGGAATTCCGGATGCCCCCGCATACCCTAAGATTCCATCTCACCCCAATTAGAATGACGATTATTAAGAATTCAAGCAACAATAGGTGTTGGCGAGGATGTGGGGAAAAAGGTACACTCATACATTGCTGGTGGGGTTGCAAATTAGTGTAGCCACTCTGGAAAGCAGTATGGAGATTCCTCAGAAATCTTGGAATGGACCCACCATTTGACCCAGGTATCCCAGTCCTTGGCCTATACCCAATGGAAGTAAATCAGCATACTACAGAGATACAGTCACATCAATCTTCATAGCTGCTCAATTCACCATAACCAGATTGTGGAATTAACCTAGATGTTCTTCAATTGATGAATGGACAAAGAAACTGTGATATATATATATATATATATACATATATATATATATATAATATTCTATTGTTTATATATATTATATATTATATATTAATAATAATATATTATAATATATGATATATAAAATATTATATATAATATATAAATTATATATCATATTATATATTATTATAATATATCATAATATAATATTAATAATATTATATAATAATATATTGTATAATTATAATATTAATATTATAATATATAATATTATATATTATAATTTATATATATTATATGTTTATATATATATTTATGTTTATATATTATATATAAACATATATAACATGTATATATACATATATGTATATAATGTATATACATGTATATATGTATATGTATATACATATGTATATATACACATATATATAAATATATATAAACATATATATATGTTTATATATAAACATATATATATGTTTATATATAAACATATATATGTTTATATGTATAATTTTATATATATAATATATTTTGTTTATGTATATATTATTTATATATAAATAAAATATATATAAATATATATAATATTTTATTTATATATAATATATTTTATATATAATGTATATAATATATTATAATATAATATATAATTATATATTATATATGTTATATAGTATATTGTAATATATTATTATTATTAATATATAATATATATATAAACAATGGAATATTATTCAACCATAAAGAGTAATAAAATTATGGCATTTGCAGGCAAATGGATGAAATTGGAAAATATCATGCTAAGTGAGATAAGTCAATCTGAAAAAATCAATGAATGATCATTGATGAATGAATTGATGGATGAATGAATGATCTCGCTGATTTGTGGATGATGCCACATAATGGGGGGTGGGAGGTGGGCAAGAATGGAGGAAGGAGGGACTGTATAGAGGGAAAAGAGGGGTGGGAGGGTTGGGGGGGAAGGAAAAAAATAACAGAATGAATCAAACACCATTAGCGTATGTAAATGTATGATTACACAAATGTTATGCCTCTACTTCTTGTACAAACAAAGAAACAAGATGTATCCTATTTGTTTACAGTAAAAAAAGAGAAATGGAAGAAGTTTTTGCAATCATATATTCAGTTAGGAGGATGGTATGTAGCATGTATAAAGCACTCAAAATTCATTTTAAATAGCAAATAACCTAATTAAAATTAACAAATATCCGAACGAACATTTCTTCAAAGAGCAGGTACAAGTGGCAAAGAAGTACACTGAAGAAGTGCAATGTTATTAGCCATCAGGGAACTGCAAATCGAAATGACAATGCAATACCACTTGCCTTCTACCTGGTTGGCTGTACTAAAAATATTCATGGTAAGGAGCATTGGAGGATGTAAAAAAATTCAAATACTTATATACTGCCAGTAGGAATGTATAACAGCATGGGCCATTAATGGAATGAGACAAACATCATTACCCTATGTACATGTATGATTACATGAATGGTATGACTCTACATTGTGTACAACCAGAGAAATGAGAAGTTTTACCCAATTTTTGTACAATGAATCAAAAAAGTTTTTTAAATTAAAAATATATAGAAAAAATTTGAGGAAAAAAAACATTCTGGAAGTTCCTCAAAATTTAAAAAAAGTTACCACATAATCTATTGATTTCACTCCTATGTATGTACCCAAGAGAAATAAAAATATACATCTGCTTATAACAGCATTCTTCTTTCTTCTTTTTTTGGTACTGGAGATTGAACTCAGGGGCACTTAACCATTGAGCCACTGAGCAACATCCCAGCCCTTTTTTATATTTTATTTTGAAACAAGGTCTCACTGAGTTGCTTAGTGTCTCACTTTTGCTGAAGCTGGTTTTGAACTTGCCATCCTCCTGCCTCAGTCTCCTTAGCCTCTGGAATTACAGGTATGTATCATTACACCCGGAAGCATTATTCTTAATAGCTAAAGGGTGAAACGGTAACAATGTTCTCAATGGAAAAAAGGATAAATCATGGTATCTATGGATCATGATGTTATTTGTCAATAAAACAAAGAACAGATACCTTGTAAACACTGATGGACCTCAAAATGTTATACTAAGACATAGATGGAGTCCACATATGATAAAATTTTATTTATATGAAATATAAAAAGTAGGCACATTAAAGAGATAGAAAACAGAGTAGTATTTTACTGGGATTGGGGGAAGGGAAGAATGTGGAGGGAGTGTTTAATGGGTTTTGGATATCTTTGTAAGTGATAAAAAAGTCCTGGAACTAGAGAGTGGTCAGGTTGCTCAACATTGGGAATATAATTCATTCCAGGAAATTGTCTCCTTGAAGATGGCTAAAGGGATAAATTCTGTATTATGTGTATTATACAACAATTTTTATAAAACTCAGTATGACTGTTGTATGGAGATTAATTTGATAGGGCCCCAGACAATTAATTTGGATTGTACCATTCACCTAGGCAGGGCATGTGTTGTTTCATAAACTGACTAGTTTCTTTGTAGATTTAAAAGTGCTGACTGCCTTATACTCATTCTTGGAAAACCAAATCAGAGAGAAGGTCCTGTCATTGGATCTCAGATGTTCTTCTTTGTTGTTGTTCCCTTCAGCCCATGTGAGCTTTCGGTTGCTATGTTTCAAAATGGGCGCATATAAATGTTTTCTGCCAGGAAAACAATCTCATGTTGATTTTTTTTTTTTTTTTGGATATCGCTTAAAATCATATTTTTTAAATTGTAATTCAGAGTACAACTGAAATCAATGAAGAGCAATGCTTATGAGAAATTCAAATTCTAGCTGTTGGTATGATTCATTCAATTTCTTATTTCTGAACTGAGACACAAAAAAGCATAAGAACCCTGACTGTTGTGTAGCCACACTCCTTTTAGTACCTTCTCAAGGACTCCCCAGTGCCAGTAGTACATGGACAGCTCAATTCAGTAGCCAATTCCCCACTTATCAGATGCAATCATAATTAAAAATACTCGCTATAACCTCACTCAGGATCCCATATGAGTTTTTCTCTCTGCATTGTGAAGGTATAAAACAAATCAGAGAACAAATCTTAAAGGTGAGCTTGAGTCAGTCTTGATTTTCTTGCTATAATCATCTCCATCATAATCATTTTGTTAACTTTTCATACATTTTTCTGTCATTAAAAAGACATTATGTCTCTAACATATACAGTTTTATAACAACATCACTTGTTTTAGGAATTTTGCTCAGATTTTTCATGTCTATACTAGAGTTTTCAATTTTATTCTTAGTTCAATTATTTACTTAATATTATTCTTAATAAATATGAGTGGAGATCTGTAGGAAATTTCTGATTCTGAAAATATTTTGAACTTGTAATATGTAAACTCTGTCAACACAAAATATTGAAAAATGCTAATGAAACAGAGCACATTTTTTCATATATCAATAAAGCTACAAAAAAGAGAGACCTAAGAAATATAGCAAGAACCAGATATGGTGGCACACACCTGTAATCCCAGCAACTCAAACCTGAGGAAGGAGGGTTTCAAAGTGGAGGCCAGCCTCAGTAATTTAGCAAGGCCCTAGGATACTTAGCAAAATCCTCTCTCAAAATAAAAAAAATAGGAGAGGCCTGGAGATGTGACTCACTGGTTAAGTACTTGGGTTCAATCCCTGTAACCAAAGGCAGGGGGAGAAATATAGCAGGAGTCTGAGGGTTAGACCATGTTGCTTTGTCTTCTCCACAGTCAGGCAATTTAAAAATATTTGATCCCAGGAGGCATTTGGTGATGTCTGGAGAAATGTTTGGTTGTCCCAACTGGGTTGGTTACCACACAGGTACCATTATGAGACAAACTATATGTGCCTGGATCAGACAAACTCTGTTTTACCTGACTCCATTTCATATAAGAAATGCTTCTCCTCTGAGAAAATCCTGCCTCTGCCACTTCCTTATAAGCACACCCTGTTTAGCAATGCAAGGCAGTTGAAAACTGTTTGATATTTTTATACAATGTTTTATGAAGAAATACATCATAAGATTTTCTCTTTCAGTTCCCATTTTTCTTGGGCAGTGTACTGTATCTTGAACTGGGTCAGTCTGACCCACTTAATACATGGCTATGGTTTTGACTGACTAGTAGCTTGTAGTTTTTTGACTATAAAAGAAATACCTACCTTCTATAACGGCTCGAAGGTTGCAAAGGCAACTTGCTTGCTACCCTTCCAACCTGCTGACAAATAAGTTCCACACCTTGTTTCAAAACTGATGCAGTGGGTGAAGCTCGGCCCGGGTGGAAGGCCCGGACAGGGGTGGCTTCTCAGAGTAGGGCAAGGCAGCTAGAATCTTACCCAGGCAGCCCTGATCCCTCTGGTGGCAGGCTCCTTCCACAGCCAGCTTCTCGGAGCAGGCTGCCCAGTGAGAGCCTTTCTGCACAGAACCAGCTCCAAGTCCAGGAGCCAGCGGCAAGTTCCGGCCCGCAGGCAGCCTATCAGACCAGGCAGGGCAGCCAGAGACTTCTCCAAGCAGCCCTACTCCCTCCGGAGGCAGGCTCCTTCCACGGGGCAATCCAGAATGGAGGACTAGAGGGCGATTGCATCTCCTGTCGCTCCAGAACCCAGGATTCAACAAGGGGAGGCATTGAGAGACTAGGACTAACATAGAGCCACGGTGTGAGTCTCCCCCACCAGGTGAGCTCAGCCAAGGTGGCAGGTCCGGACAGGGGCGGCTTCTCAGAGCAGGGCAGGGCAGCTAGAGTCTTCCCCAGGCAGCATTGCTCCCTCCGGCGGCAGGCTCCTTCAACGGCCAGCTTCTCTGAGCAGGCCGCCCAATGAGAGCCTTTACGCACAGAGCGAGCTCCAAGCCCTGGAACCAGTAGCTGGCTAGAGGCAGCTTTCTTCGGAAGCACTGCATTATCAAGTTCCTCCAAGACTTCAGGCTACTGAAGGCTGGGAGGTGATATACTGGAAATCTACAGGGAAACTATAAACCAATAGAGGAAATCTGCAATATCTCAGAGTCCCATGGATATCTGACCACTATGAGAAAACAGGGAAGAAAATGTTCCAAACAAACCTAAATACTATATCAATAAAACCCAATGAGAGCACAGCAGAAGAAATGTCAGAAAGGGAGTTCAGAATGTACATAATAAAAACAATCAGGGAAGCAAACGAGGAGATGAAAGAGCAAATGCAGGCATTAAATGATCACACCAATCAACAGTTAAAAGAGCAAATACAGGAAGCAAGAGATCATTTCAATAAAGAGTTAGAGATACTGAAAAAAAACAAACAAACAGAAATCCTTCAAATGAAGGAAACAATAAACCAAGTTAAAAACTCCATAGAAAGCATAACCAATAGGATAGAACACCTGGAAGACAGAACCTCAGACATTGAAGAAAAATTATTTAATCTTGAAAACAAAGTTGACCAAACAGAGAAGATGGTAAGAAATCATGAAGAGAATCTCCAAGAATTATGGGATATCATGAAAAGGCCAAATTTAAGAATTATTGGGATTGAGGAAGGCACAGAGAGAAAACCAAAGGAATGAACAATCTATTCAATGAAATAATATCAGAAAATTTCCCAAATCTGAAGAATGAAATGAAAAATCAAGTACAAGAGGCTTATAGGACTCCAAATATACAAAATTACAACAGACCCACACCAAGGCACAATATTATGAAAATACCTAACATACAAAATAAAAATAGAATTTTACAGGCCACAAGAGAAAAGAATCAAATTACATTCAGGGGGAAACCAATAAGAATATCAGCAGATTTTTCAATCCAGACCCTAAAAGCAAGAAGGGCCTGGAAAAACATTTACCAAGCCTGGAAAAAAACGGATGCCAACCAAGAATCTTATAACCAACAAAAGTTACTTTCAGATTTGATGACAAAATAAGATACTTCCATGATAAACAAAAGCTAAAGGAATTTACAAAAAGAAAGCCAGCATTACAGAACATTCTCAGCAAAATATTCCATGAGGAAGAGATGAAAAACAACGATGCAAATCAGCAAAGGGAGGAACTACCCTAAAGGAATAGCCAAATAAAGGAGAAACCAAATCATGTCAAAAAATAAAAATGAGTCAAATGACTGGGAATACAAATCATATCACAATACTAACCCTGAATGTTAATGGCCTGAACTCATCAATCAAAAGACATAAACTGGTAGATTGGATTAAAAAGAAAAGTCCAACAATATGCTGCCTGCAAGAGACTCATCTCATAGAAAGAGATACCCATAGACTAAAGATGAAAGGATGGGAAAAAACATACCATGCACATGGACTCTGCAAAAAAGCTGGAGTATCCATCCTCATTTCAGATAATGTGGACTTCAAGCCAAAACTAGTCAGAAGAGATAAAGAAGGACATTACATGCTGCTTAAGAGAACTATAAATAAGCAAGACATAACAATCATAAATATATATTCCCCAAACATTGGCTCATCCATGTACATAAACCAAATCCTTCTTAATTCCAGAAATCAAATAGACCACAACACAATAATACTAGGCAATTTGAACACACCTCTCTCACTACTGTATAGATCTTCCAAACAAAAATTGAACAAAGAAACCATACATCTCAATAACACAATCAACAATTTAGACTTAATGGACATATATAGAATATACCATCCAACAAAGAACGAATACACCTTCTTCTCAGCAGCACATGGGTCCTTCTCTAAAATAGACCATATTTTATGCCACAAAGCTTCTGTTAGCAAATACAAGAAGATAGAGATACTACCTTGTATTCTATCAGATCACAATGGATTGAAATTAGAAATAAATGACAGAATAAAAAACAGAAACTTCTCCAATACCTGGAGATTAACTAATACACTATTATATGATGAATGGATAACAGAAGACATCAGGAGGGAAATAAAAAAATTCTTAGAAGTAAATGAGAACAAAGACACATCATATCAAAATCTCTGGGACAGTATGAAAGCAATACTTAGAGGAAGATTTATTTCATGGAACGCATTCAACAAAAGAAGTAGAAATCAACAAATAAACAACTTCACACTACAGCTCAAAGCCCTAGAAAAAGAAGAAGAGACCAACACCAAAAGTAGTAGAAGACAGGAAATAGTTAAAATCAGAGCCGAAATCAACGAAATCGAAACAAAAGAAACAATTGGAAAAATTAACAAAATAAATAGTTGGTTCTTTGAAAAAATAAATAAAATTGATAAACCCTTAGCCACACTAACAAAGAGAAAGAGGGAGAAAACTCAAATTACTAAAATTCGGAATGAACAAGGAAATATCACAACAGACACGAATGAAATACAAAACATAATTAGAAGCTATTTTGAAAACCTATATTCCAACAAAACAGAAAACCTCGAAGACATCAATAAGTTTCTAGAGACATATGAATCACCTAAACTGAATGAGGAGGACATACAGAACTTAAATAAATCAATTTCAAGCAATGAAATAGAAGAGGTCACCAAAAGACTACCAACAAAGAAAAGTCCAGGACCAGATGGGTTCTCAGCTGAGTTCTACAAAACCTTTAAAGAAGAGCTCATTCCAATGCTCCTCAAACTATTCCATGAAATAGAAGAGGAGGGAACCCTCCCAAACTCATTCTATGAAGCCAATATCACCCTGATACCTAAAGTAGACAGAGACACATTGAGGAAAGAAAATTTCAGACCAATATCCTTAATGAACATCGATGCAAGCATTTTCAACAAAATTTTAGCAAATCGCACCCAAAAATATATTAAAAAGATAGTGGACCATGATCAAGTGGGTTTTATCCCAGGGATGCAAGTTTGGTTCAACATCCAGAAATCAATAAATGTAATTCACCATATCAACAGACTTAAAGTTAAGAATCACACGATTATTTCAATAGATGCAGAAAAAGCATTCAAAAAATACAGCATCCCTTCATGCTCAAAACACTAGAAAAAATAGGGATAGTGGGAACATTCCTTAACATTGTAAAGGCCACCTATGCTAAGCCCATTGCCAATAACATTCTACATTGTGAAAAACTGAAAGCATTCCCTCTAAAAACTGGAACAAGGCAGGGATGCCCTCTTTCACCACTTCCACTCAACATCGTCCTTGAAACTCTAGCCAGAGCAATTAGACAAACCAAAGACATTAAAGGGATACAAATAGGAAAAGAAGAACTCAAACTATCCCTGTTCGCTGATGACATGATTATATATTTAGAGGAACCTGGAAATTCCACCAGAAAACTTTTAGATCTCATAAGTGAATTCAGTGAAGTAGCAAGTTACAAGATCAATGCACATAAATCTAAGGCATTTTATACATAAGTGATGAATCTTCAGAAAGAGAAGTTAGGAAAACTACCCCATTCACAATAGCATTGAAAAAAATAAAATACTTGGGAATCAGTCTAACAAAAGAGGTGAAAGACTTCTACAATGAGAACTACAGAACACTAAAGAAAGAAATTAAAGAAAACCTTAGAAGATGGAAAGATCTCCCATGTTCTTGAATACGCAAAATTAATATTGTCAAAATGACCATACTACCAAAAGTGCTATACAGATTCAATGCAATTCCAATTAAAATCCCAATGATGTACCTTACAGAAATAGAGCAAGCAATTATGAAATTCATCTGGAAGAATAAGAAACCCACAATAGCTAAAGCAATCCTCAGTAGAATGAGCGAATCAGGAGGTATCGCAATACCAGATCTTCTACTCTACTACAAAGCAATAGTAACAAAAACGGTATGGTATTGGTACCAAAATAGACAGGTAGATCAATGGTACAGGATAGAGGACATGGACACAAACCCAAATAAATACAATTTTCTCATACTAGACAAAGGGGCCAAAAGTAGGCAATGGAGAAAAGATAGCCTCTTCAACAAATGGTGCTGGGAAAACTGGAAATCCATATGCAACAGAATGAAACTAAACCCCTATCTCTCACCCTGCACAAAACTCAACTCAAAATGGATCAAGGACCTCGGAAACAGACCAGAGACCCTGCATCTTATAGAAGAAAAAGTAGGTCCAAAACTTCAACTTGTTGTCTTAGGATCAGACTACCTTAACAGGACTCCCATAGCACAAGAAATAAAAGCAAGAATCTACAACTTGGTAGATTCAAACTAAATAGTTTTCTCTCGGCAAAGGAAACTATCAGTAATGTGAAGAGAAAGCCTACAGAGTGGGAGAAATATCTTTGCCTTTCATACTTCAGATAGAGCACTAATTTCCAGAATCTATAAAGAACTCAGAAAACTCTACACCAAGAATACAAATAATCCAATCAACAAATGGGCTAAGGAAATGAACAGACACTTCACAGAAGAAGATCTACAAGCAATCAACAGATATATGAAAAAGTGTTCAACATCTCTAGTAATAAGAGAAATTAGAATGGTGATTATCAAGAACACAAGCAACAACAGGTGTTGGCGAGGATGTGGGGAAAAAAGTACACTCATACATTGCTGGTGGGGTTGCAAATTAGTGCA
The DNA here is from genome assembly GCF_902686445.1 of Sciurus carolinensis. Taxonomy (NCBI): domain Eukaryota; kingdom Metazoa; phylum Chordata; class Mammalia; order Rodentia; family Sciuridae; genus Sciurus; species Sciurus carolinensis. Next base: position 133,425,476 of record NC_062213.1, on the reverse strand, counting down.
GCCACTCTGGAAAGCAGTATGGAGATTCCTCAGAAAGCTTGGAATGGAAACACCATTTGACCCAGCTAACCCACTCCTTGGCCTATACCCAAAGGACTTAAAATCAGCATACTACAGAGATACAGCCACATCAATGTTCATTGCTGCTAATTCACCATAGCCAGACTGTGGAACCAACCTAGATGTCCTTCAATTGATGAATGGATAAAGAAACTGTGGCACATATATACAATGGAATATTACTCTGCCATAAAGAATGATAAAATTATGTCAATTGCAGGCAAATGGATGAAATTGGAGAATATCATGCTAAGTGACATAAGTCAATCTCATGAACTAAAGAACAAATGATCTCGCTGATAAGCAGATGATGACATATAATGGGGGGTGGGAGGGGTTAGCATTAGGGTTAGGGTTAGGTTTAGGGTTAGGGATAAGGAGAGTGGTAAGAACGGAGGAAGGAAGGACTGTATAGAGGGAAAAGAAGGGTGGGAACGGTGGGGGGGGAAGGAAAAAAATAACAGAATGAATCAAACAACATTGCCCTATGTAAATTTATGATTACACAAATGGTATGCCTTGACTCCATGTACAGAGAAACAACATGTATCCCATTGTTTACAATAAAAAATAAATAAAAAACTGAGGCCGTGACTATTTCTAACGTGTCACAATAGTTCTACTGGCATCAACCAGTAATAGGGCAGGCATGCTGCTAAACATCCCACAGTGCACAGAAGAGGCTCCAGGACAAGCACTATGCTGCCCAAAACATCCATCCTGAGGAATGGAGGGCAATGAAGGAGGGCAAACGCCTGCCACCTGGAGTGCAGAGGATTCCCACAAACAGCACTGAGCAATTAGAAAGCAGCACAGGAAGCTCTGCTCTTTGAATTCCAGAAAAGACTAAACTAGTGAATAAACTCAGAACAATTGTTAACAGTGGGTGACCAGAACTAGAGGCTTCTGGGATTCTAGTAATGTTCATGCTGTGATCTCAGTGGAATTTACTGAAGGAAGTCATCCATGTTAGCAAAATCAAGCTTAGTAGAGCCCTGGGATACAGAAGTCTGACTCCCAGGAACTGGCAGTCATGAGATTTCAGATAGCCTGGGGTTGGTGGCCCTGTACAAAATTGGCTCACTATCTGAGGAAATGCTAATTCTCTAAGCAAATGGCTTCCCTATCTCCACCCCATTCTGTTCCTCACAGAAATCCCTTCCAGTCTGGGCCCCTTTACCTGTGTGACTATACCTAACGGGAAAGTGGGCTTCTTTACCTTGTTTTGAGGCCAGATCTTGGTGTGGCCCAATCTGTCACACCCCCTTCCATTTGAAAAGATTATTGGTTCTTGTGTTTATTTGATTAGATAAATTTCTTGATGATTAATCCATAGCCAGAGTGTCCTCTGACAGAAACTCTTTCCCTCATCCACACAGGAAATGGCAGAAGAACCCCCCACATTTGGTGCCAAACAGGGACTGTTCCAGAGGATTTTATAAGAAGTAAATTAAGGTAGTTGTCTGGTCCTTTCTACTGGGAAGCACACACATATGAATAGCTTATTCAGAGGAACAGAACAGAATTTTTTTTTTTTTATAGTGTGGCATTAACCTGGGGAATTCACTCTCTACAGAGAGAAAAATTAAACCAGAAATCTATTAAGCTATATTCAATATGTAGTCAGAGTGAAAACTCAGTGGAAAGAATGTAACTTCTACAGTTCTTTAAAGTAGCAGCAGACATGGTCATTTTAAATCTTGCAGACTCCATGGGCAGGTCTGCCTGCTTCCCTCTCCCATAGTGCTACAAAGTGGCTCGAGATTGAGACCTGACTTGGCTGACAATAGGTGCAGAAGATTAGACTCCTGGGAAGAAATCATCCTAATCAGGAGTTTAGAAGAGGACTCTAACTAGGCAGGGGAGATTAATTCGCAAGTTTCGTGGTCTAAATCCAGCCATGACTTTCCAAGACACAGGGATAGGCATGGTTCTTACCCCGGTCAGGGAGGATGGAGGTCAAGGAACAGGAATCCCGATCCCACCAGGAGAGCTCCATACTGCCGCCTACTCCGACAGAGCAAGACTGGTTCCTATGTAGACATAGCTTTTTGGAGCCAGGCCACCGGGATGAGAGGAAGGGTAGCAAGCAAGTCGGAAGTGCCTTGGCGAGCTGTAAAGAATTCAAAGAAAGTTGGGGGAAGTAACCCAAAAGTCCTTGTTCTCTATCAGGTGGGGTATGGACAGTTAAGGGTATTTAGCATCAGAACAGTCCAAAGGTCCATAGTGGCAGATGGCAGGTCACACATAGGTCAGGGATCATGCTAAGACATCAATAATCAAGACAGCAAAACATCACTTTTTTGTAAACAATTACCAATACAGCAATTAGCATTTCAGCCAGTCTCTGAAGCCAGAGATTATTGGCACTTGTGTTTATTTCCTTACATAAGTTTCTAAGTGACTAATCAATAGCTGGCACAGTCCTCTGACAGAAATTCTTTCCCTCATCCACATGGGACATGGCAGGAGAAACCCCCACAAGTTATAATGATGTTAGTATTTGTAAACCCCAAGCACGTGTGCAGCAAAGATCTGGGTACAGTTTTGAATGCATATTTAGTCTCAGAGGCATGATTTTTTTCTTAAAAAGCTATAGCCCACAGAAACATATAGTTAAGAAAAATAAGTTTAATAATATCTCATAGGGAAAATATTTTGGGTCAAGTTTACACATAGTGATTATGGATCTGACTTCATCTTGAGAGTTATGTTTTCTAGCAAATGAACAAAGGAATCACCTTCATTCACATCAATACAAAATGTAAATGCAAATAATATTCCTATGAACTTGGGACAAACACATGTAAAAACCACCACCTCCGCCGCCACACACACATGCAGAGCAAAATTTAGTCCTATGAAAACACCAACATTCCTCTCTTCTGACTAAAATAGTTACCCTTCCTAACGGAAGCATAATCTGAAATCCACATGCCTGATTAAAAATGAAAGATAACTTTAGAGGTACATTAATCCAACTTTGTTCCAGTGTCAAAACAAAAACTGAAAGGTGTACAAATAACAGTGAGGCACATACCCAGTGCAGACCAGCAGAGGCCAAATGAAAGATGAGCAGAAAACAGCATAAGTGATAAATGTGCTATGAACCAGCACAGAAAATGCTCTTCAATACAAGCAGTTCAGAACTTCCAGAAGTTTTTTGATAAGACAAAACATAAATCTAATTTCTATCATTTTTTTTTTTTTTTTTTTTTCTGTGCTGGGGATCGAACCCAGGGCCCTGTGCTTGTAAGGCAAGCACTCTGCCGACTGAGCTATTTCCCCAGCCCCTCTATCATGTTTAATTGTAGTTATACTCTTTGATGTTTGAGGTAACTTTGTGGACAATGTGCCTTGTTTTCCTGCTAGAGGCTTAAACATTCACCCCGGATACTTGTATTGACTTGATGATGTTTTGAGTAAAGTTTGGTATGATTATTATGAAATTCTTCACCAGTTTGGTTTTCATTAAACTCACATCTACTTTCTAATGACTTGAGAATTTGTCCCTATTATTATGAAATATTTATCTAGCATGATGTCCGATTTTCTAAAATGTATAATGGTTCTAAAATTCAGTGCAAATAAGGCCAGATTTTGCTTCTGATCACCAGGAAGTGAGGGACCAGCACAGTGTTTTGATCACTGATGCAAGCTGTCAAAAGACGGTCACGGACAGTTCTTACAACTCTAGGCTATCACCATGCTGGTGTCAATGGGAATCTCTGCCTCTTAATTATGCTCTGCAGAAAATCCTAATGTTCACTTTCTTTTGGATTCAGAAATAAGTCCAATCATTTTTCCCAAAATATCACATCTTGCCACCACCCTCAGCTACATTAACAGGTTTTAATCAGCATCGATCTGAGTCTTAGGCTCTTCTACTTTGTCAATATTATAGACTCATACTATTTCATCCTTTCCACTCTACTTCATCTATTTTTATCTATATCTGAGTGAACTTTAGCAGGGCCAATCCTCAAAAAACAAGTCTTAACAAAAGCAGGTGTAACATGGTATTCTATTGTTCCCAAATAATTTGAGATCCTTAAATGAATTGGTTCATGCCTCTTCAGAATTTTGATGCCCAAGAAGTGTGGAGAAAGAGAGACTTCCATACCTACATGAAAGAACTTCCTTCTTCTCCTGAGGGAGAAGGACAGAGAAGGCTACTGGGACTGTCATTGCTTGCTCCCCTAGAATGTGCCCCACAGCAGAAGAGACAAGCTGCCCAGGGCCCATCACCATGGGTTCCAGCTCTCACAGAAGCACTAAACAGAGAAGAGGTTGGTCACCCCGAGTCTGAATACTGGCATACTCTGACAGTTCTAGGCCCACTCCCAGCTCATCTCACATTTGTGCTCAACTCTGTCACCACAGAATCCAAGTCTCGGTTTTTCCACAGATTTCACTCCTCTTTAGCTCATCACACTCCTGTACCGGTGCTGACCTTCTACACTTCTCCATTTTTACAAATGCCTTTTCTGTGTCCTTGGGCAAACATGGATAGTCATCAACAAACTGCCCTATATCCCAAGGTCTTCTCTCAGAGCATCCCTCCATATTCAGGCTAGAATAGAAAGTTGCTGACCCCTTGATGACTCTGCTTCCCTTACCATCATCTGAATTAGATACTGTACATTCTGAGAACCTTCATGATTTTAGAACTAAACATGATGTTGGTCTCTCTTTTTGCTGCTTTTGGTCCCCATCTATTTTTCCTCCTTGCATTTTATTTTTTTTATTTTTAATGAAAAATAATCATAAATTCAAGTTAATTTTATAGTTTACACAATTTAAAAAGGGAAGGAAGACACCTCTCTCTGAAGCCTTATTTGGAAAGTAAGAATAGTTCCCAGTCCCTAGATGTGGAGAGTTGTTGCCTGACTGGTAACACTGGATCACAGCACTGGAAAAGAAGTATTTACACCTTTCTGGTAAAGTACCAAACACTTAAAAAAAAAAAAAAAAAATCAAACAATCCCTAGTAGCATTCCTTGGTGTGCAAAGTCAGCAGGAAATGATTATCCATAATGTTGACTCATACTCATGATGAGTCTTAGAAGCATTCAGAAAGCAGAGGGTGGTCATCAGGAATTTTTTCAGATTAGGTTTTGTGGGATGACATGTTCTTAATTTAACTGAGTTCCAAAATTTCATTCCCTTTATAACATCTCTGGCAGGGTCATGTTCAGTTTAGTGCAAGTGCAAAACGAAAATGAAAACAAACAAGTACATTAGGAGCAAAGGCTGATCGTTAAGATCCGTAGTCCTTCCAAACTGTGTGGGCCATCCAATTCACTTTAGTAATCCAGCTTTCGCTGAGCGCCTCATCAAATTTTTGCTTAAATTGTTTGAGTGCTTCTTTGCTCTTCCCTAAGGCAAGAGAGTCCTTCAGGTACTGTATGTGCTTAACGGAAGTAAGCTGGGGAAGCCCTGCAGTCAACATCAGTGCAAAGAGGGTGATGAAGAGATTCCCGTGTCGTCATAAAATCAGATACGCATCTTCACAACACTGGCGGAACCTGCCGAACTTTTCTGTGTTTCCTGTTTTTCCTTGTTGAATGACATGAATGAAATCATAAGTAAGAATAAAAGGCACTCTCTCCCTTTTAATGCCAAATTTAGATTTAAAATTTCCAAGAATATGTCCAAAGTCAATATGAAAGAACTGGCCGGTTTTTTTGACCATGATGTTGTCACTATGTCTGTCACCAATCCCAAGGACATAAGAAGCTACACAGTAGCCAGCACAAGACAGGGTAAACTCCTCAATTGCTGGGTCCAGGTCATCCCCAGAGTTATATTCCTTCAGCCAGTTCAGAAGGGCATCTTTGTTGAAAGCTGCTGCAGCAGCCACATTGCTACTATTCAGCTGAATGTCAGCCATTGTTTCAGAGGCGCTCACAACTTCAATGAGGCCAGAGTGATCTCCTGTTGCTAAACAGCCAGCCATAAGGCAGCATGCAAAGATCCAGACCAGCTTCTTTCCAGAGTAAATCCATCAAGCACAGCATTTGGAGTATTAACATATCCTGTCGCAAATCATCACCATTTTAAAAAATCACTCCAACTGAATCCTCACCAAATACCTTGTTGTTGTATACCAGCCACAAAGGCTTCATTTTGGAATCCATGTATTTGCACTTTTCAACAAAGAGTTCTGAAAGGATGACACATGGATTCAGAGGTGACTGCAGGTCAGAGAGGGCTTCCCGGTAAGCATTCTGTTTTAAACAAGTGTGCATAGCCTCCTCCCCTTTAGCTCTGTTTAGCTTCATTGCATTCAGTTCGATTAAACTATTTAAAGTTTTTAACTTATTGAATGCTTCAACCTGCTTGGAAAGCACTTTCATGTGGCCTACACTTCCTCGACAATAAGCTTCAAGGATCACACCAAACTGTACCGAGACAGCAGGAATGTGCACCTCTGACCTAAGATGCCAAAACAGAAACTGCCCTATCCTTGGATTAGCAAGTACCCTTTCTAATAGGAATCTAGAGAGGGCACAATGAAGAAAAGGCTCAGATTTTAAAACTTGCACCAGTTGTAAAAGATATTGAGAGAGTTTCTCATCACTCATCTGTCTGTGGGCAGGCAGTCCACAGCATATTCCTGCACATACTGATCTGGATAGTTGAAATCCAGAAGCTCCAGAGCCTCTCGAGGAGAAAGTTTAGGCCAAATCTGAAGCAGTACCTGAAGCTGAGCAACATCTTCAAGTTTATTGCACTTAATCAATAGGAGTAATTTTGGCATTGACTGTGGGAAATTCTCTCTGCACGCAAAGTCCAAATAAGATCCATTTCATTCTCACCAACTGAGACAAGGGATCCCTGTCCAAGATTTCTTTCAGTACAACAAGAAACTTTTTTCCACCTCGACTTGATACGTTAGCACTATCACTGCTTGCAATCTCAGCTGCCTTTTCAATACTCTTATCAAAGGGAGGGTAATAATAAGGTTGTTTTTTATTCTCTGGAAATTTAATATGCAAAACTGTTGCATTTTCAGTATATGGATTTGTCTGAACAGTTCCCATAGGATTCAACATTTCTTCAAGTTCATCAGGAAATGAAGACCAGCTGTGCAATATTATGTCTCCAGACTTCAATTGTCCTTTAAAGTCAAAAACCATGGTATTTACCCACGCTACAGGATAATGCCCTTTCCTACCTTTCCTGATGGTCTGATATTTAGAGGGATTTATAGTTTTTGTTGATTTCTTTGTTTTTACTTTATCTAAAACTGCATAAACTGCAAAACATAATCGAGCCATTCTTGGCAAGTCACAAATATTATTATCAAATTCCAGTGATTCATTCCAAATGTGATCATTTTCCCTCATATCTCTGAGCTTACAATGGTTTTACACAGGAGCTTGGTACCATGAAAAAGACCAGTCCTGACATGAACTTTTACAGTTTCTTCTGTGTTAAGTTTATTTCCCTTAACCAAGATGATTTGAAAAGGGTTGTTATTGTCCCACACATGAGAAATAACTCATGTTTTCTTTGGTGGTAAGGGAAGAGGAAGGTTAGATGAATTGCGATTTATGGCAGCCTCTATGGCAATCATTTCCTGTTCATACATTTTCTTTATCTTACTGAATTCCACAAGTATAAAATGGGGTAAGGTCCTGTTCATTACACAGTTCCGGATATACTGGAACTGAATTAGTGGGTGATCACCAAATACATATTCTACTCTCCCACTGACTTGCAACACATAGTCATAGGGGCTAGATTCATCTTCCTTCCCAAACGTTTTTGGATTGTCAATTCATTTATTTGATAGGATTCATATCAGGAAATACTTGAAAGCTAAACACATCCTGACAATTTTCAAAATGAATAGCTACAATGAGCTTTCCTCCATAAAGCTTATCTTCCAAGTTTTCAAGGGTAGATGGCTCATGCTCCGGTGGATACGTTTGCTTTAGCCAGTCAATCCATGATAATCCCACAAGTGACTGAATTTGTGCATTTTTCTTCACTGAATTTGTGCATTTTTCTTCTAAATTTATTCACTTCAGGATCCTTTAAGGCATCAAATTCATGCAGACCTTTTCCTATAAGGACTCCAATTTGTGAATCCAACTTTTCGGCTGGATCACAACTTCTTGTCACTAATTTGAGAACAGGAAGAAAAGGTCTGACATCGCAAAGTCTTCGTGTTTCATCTTCAAGCTCCTCATATACAGCAGTTTGATTCACACATGCAAACATATAGGAATCAATTTCCATAAGGAAGTTAAACATTGGGTAATTGTGAACTTGCTTCCATAACATCTGCTTAATATAAGAAATAGTGGCTTCCCGTGGTACCTCCAACTGGATATAAATCCCAGTGGGCAAAAGGAAATCCACAGGTATGGAGCCATCAGATGCTATCTGTGAGTCCACTGCCCAGATGTCAAGGACGTCTGCCATAGCAGGAGGCATTATGAAGCTGAAGCACATTCATAACCATGGGGCCCTCTCTCACTACTGGCAGATCTTCTAAACAAAAACTAAATAAAGAAACTATTTCATCCATCAACGAGCGATACGCTTTTTCTTGGCAGCACATGGATCCTTCTCTCAAAATGATAGTCCCCATTTCATTCTTTTAGGAAAATAGCATTACGTATTTTTTAAAAGTAAAGTTTTCATGTAAGACTTCTTCAGATTAGAAGATACACTGGGACTCAAGGAGAGAACAGTGAATTCTTCCTAAGTTTAGGTGAAATAATTTTGCTAGTTGGAAAAAACTATGGAGCTGCCCGGCACTCCGCCACCGCGGGCTCCCGGTCCCAGTGCGCGGTCAGCAGCCCGGGCCGCCGCGACCGCCTTGCTCAGGCGCTCACATCTCGGCTCCTTTCAGTCAGCTCCGGCCGGCCCAGCGCAGCGCTGCGCCGGCCGCCGCCCACTGCCATGGTCTCAGCAGCCGCCGCCCCGCCCCACGGAGCACGTGCGCGCCGCCGTGCCCGCGCCTCCTCTTTGCTTTTTAAAACATCTATGTCAGCTTTGACATTCATTACCTTTTCTCATTGACAACCTCTGCAAAGCCCATTCTTTCCTCTCCCCATATCTGTGATTGCCTTCAGTACTTCTCTTTATGTTTCTTTCACCAACACTTCTTGTCATTTACAGTGACTTCAATATGACCACACCAATATGCTGACCTCCCAATTCCTTCCCTTCCAAAATACTTTCCTCCACCAAAGTGATACTCCCTATATTCACATTGTGTTGGTTAATTTGACGTGTTCTTTTAGCAGGGTCCCAGTCACCCACATGTTTGGCCAAACATTTTCCTGATTGTTTCAGTGAGGGTATTCTGAAGGAGATTAACATGTATAGGAGGAAACTATGAGCAAGTCAAACTATTCTCAATGTGTGAATGTGAGTATTCCCAAACATGTTGGGTAAAATCTTAAACAAAATGGGAATACAGGTTTCTTCACGATATAGAGAATTCTTTACCAACCTACCTTTCTACTTCATCTGCAATGTTGGCTACTCCTAGTTCCATCATGGACTGCCTTCAACTAGAAGTGGAACAATGGCTCTCCTGGGTCTCCAGCATGGTGGCTCACCCTGGTGACTTTGATCTTGCCAGTCTCAATAATTGCATGGGCCAATTTCATATAGCAAGGCTCTTTCTACAAATAAACACATCCTAATGCTTCATTTCCTCTAGAACTCCATGACTAATACACATGACACCATTTTAAAATTAAAAATAAAAATATAGGGCCTGAGATTGTGGCTCAGTGGTAGAGTGCTTTCCTAGCATGTGTGAGGCACTGGGTTCAATTCAGCACCACATATAAATCAATGAAAAAAATAAAGGACCATCAACAACTAAAAAAAAAAATATATATATATATATATATATATATATATATATAACCCATATACATTTATATATATATATATATATATATATATATAATTTGTGAACCTTGCCTTTAATTATCAAACTCTCCACATCTAAATCCCTTTTCTCTCTCTAAGAAAATGCCCCTTGAATCTCATAGAAGTCTATTTCCACTTTGTTTACCATATTTTCACCACTCCCATATTCCTCTTTTCTCTATCCATTTTATATTCTATGGTCCTGATACATACTGTCTTCTAAACAAACAAACAACAAACCAAAAACCTCTACTTTCAGCCTCTTTCTGAAGAATGTTGCAGACTCCAGGGTGATTGATCTCTTCTCTGTCCAAGTTTTCTGACGGCCAGAAGAACCTCAGCTCTCCAGAACCTTCCAATGGTGTTGGTGAAGCCATCACTGAGTCTGAATCACAACTAATTCCTCTTCTTCACATTACCATCTTCTTCTACACCCTTGCATAGGTGAAATGCTCACTAATAAAAATCTTAAATGCAAATATGCATCTCATGGTCAGCTTCCTGGGGAAATCCAGCCAGCAGTTGATTTTATCAGGACAGGTCTGAAATCTAAGATGTTAAGATGAGTTTCTGGGTCTAGATCACTGACTGCCAGGATACAGGAACCCCAGTGGTGTTAGTGCCATGTCACCTGCATGGACTTGGCACAATGCAGCTGTGCAGTAGCTGATATTTTTCCTGCTGCTCTCTATTAGTAGAATGTCTCCCAAATCCCCTTTTCCAAGCCAATGAACCCATAACTTTCCCACTGGGACTTTTCATTGGTGAGGTGTCAGAGCTGTCTTTTTCCCCAGAGAAATTCCCTTGACTAAATGGGAGCTATTCTGCCAGGACCTTACACAGCCTCTCCCTACTGGATGACCCACAGATGATGACTGACTGATGTAGGGTACAGAAGTCCAGCACCTTTGACTTGAGAAGGAGCCGTTTCAGGCAATGTTTGGGTCACAGAGATTCCTAAGCAATCATCCCTAAGGTAGGTTCACCAGAGACACAATCTTTTCTTTGTTTTATTTTCCTGCTCTCTCCTGCCTCCTTCAGCCTCACTGTACTCAACAAATCACTTGGACAAGAACCTGTTCCTGAGGCTGTACATCTAGAGAATCTGACAAAAGGCAGGACTAATCCTGCTTTATGGTTCAAACAGGTAAACTTTATGTGAAGGTTTCAAGTGTGCTTATAAAGAACACAAATGGTATGTCCATGTATAAACAGAGAAACAACATGTATCCCATTTGTTTACAATAAAAATAAATTAAAAAAAAAGAATGAGTATCCTACTTTTGTTGGGTGCCAGTCACTACAGTAATACATTAATCCATACTTGTTAATCCTGATTTTCAAAATATTCAAACTTTACTGATACTTATGATCTGTTAAGTTTTTTCTGAATTACTGAAATATGTTAACATAATTTTTACATCTTCCTGTAGGAAAGTTTAAAACTTTCCCTTTTCTTGAATGCATTACATCATAAGTGATGGTATTCATCCTTAAATCATCAAATTCAAAGTTATTAACCTTTACTCTCCTCCAAAAGAAATCAAGGACTTCAACATATTTGACTTTTATCCACACATTAACAGAACTATTTTTTTGTTAATTCTTTTCTTCCTTTTAATCAAAGTACTTTATTACAATCATTCTATACAATCAACATTCATTGGTCATTTTACATATATACTGCTATCTTGGCTCTTTATTCTCTTTCATTTTAGATCATCTGTTTGAGAACTTTTTTACTTCTGCCTATGGTAATGGTTGACTATTCCAGTTTTCCCAGTTCAGAGGTACTGAGTACATGACAGGGGTCCCCTAGGGGGAGCCTGGAAAAATCATTACCATTGATCCTTGTACTGAAGTTGCAGTGTCCTTTAGCCTAAGCCCTACCCTCTTCTCCAACTGATGGGTATTGGGAAACTAAATTTAGGTCAGGTTGAGGTTATGGGATGAGAAATTTTAGTAGGATTCCTCATACCTCCTAAAAAGTATTCTTGATTCCATTTGGTTTCTGTGCCCCTATCATTTGTGACCCTTATTAGTCAACTCCTGGTCACCATGACCAAAACACCCAATAAAACAATCTAGAGGAGAAAAGTTTTATTTGGGTTCCCATTTTCAGAGGTTCAGTTCATGGTTAGCTGACTCTATTGCTCCGGGCCTGAAGTGAGGTCGAATATCATGACAGAAACACATGAAAAAGGAGAACTTCTCACTCCATGGTAGTAATGAAGGAGAGAGAGATGGAGAGATAGAGAGTTCAAGAGAGAGAAGGAAGCATGCAACTCACCGGGGGGAAAATATAAAACCCAAAGGCCTGAACCCAGTGATGTACTGCCTCTCACCACTCTCACCTGCCTACAGTTTCTACCCAATACAGCAGTTCTTACAAAGTATTAAAATAAGTTAATCCACTGATTATGTCATAGCTCTCATAATCCAATCATTTCACCTCTGAATATTCCTGCGTTAACACAGGAGTTTTGAGGTGATACCTCTTATCCAAGCCATAACAGACCCCACTCCCCCACTTCAGAATTTTCCCTGGACAGGCCCAGAAGTTCATTACTATACCTGTGACTTCTTTGATTCTAGTCATTACAGGTCAAAACCTGGTCACCATGTGTCAGGCTCTATAATTTCCCATCGAGGAGTCCAGTCGTGCAAAGTCACTGTCCCCTCTGCCTTACCACCAGAGATACCTCTACTGAAATCACAAGGATGCTAAGATTCCTCCACCTATGCATATTCTTTTTTTTCTTCTTTAGGTACCAGGAGCTGAACCTGGGGGTGCTTTACCATGGAGTCACTTCCCATCCCATTTTTATTTTTTATTTTGAGACTAAGTTGCTTCGGGCATCAATAAGTTGTTGAGGCTGGCTTTGAACTCATGATCTTCCTGCCTGAACCTCCCCAGCTGCTGAGATTAGAAGTGTGCACCACCACACCAGGCCCAAGAAAATTCTTAACATGTGGTCATTGTGCTTCTAACACCTTAAAATTAATTCAGAATTAGGAAGTAGAAATAAGAAATTTAATTGACATTTCAAAAGGAACAGAAAATTTTATAGCTCAATTATGAAACAAACAGTGATTAAAAACAAGACCACAGTGAAAATAGATTAAGATGCAAACGTTTAGCTTTTTACTACTCAGCAGTTTTACATCCCTCAGTGAGTTGACTGATGTCATTTCTTAAAATAATGAGCTGATTTCATCATATAGTGATCAAATTCACTTTATTTCTATCATTATCACTATGAGTTTAAAGTTTCTAATTTATTTCTAAATAACCAGATTCAAGTTTTCTTTACTAAGTCAAACAATCAAGAATATAATGAAAGATCCATGTCCCTTCAACCCCTGATTCCACCCAGTTCTCCCCAAAAAGAGTCAATGATGCTAGTTTCTCATTAGTCTTTCATGAGATATTTTAAATTGCATTTTAATAGTGATCAGACATTGTTTTTAACTCACATTACATCCTTCAAATCATTCTATATTAGGCTTTATAGAACTCTATGATATTTTGTTTCATGTCTATTCCGATATCAGTGCATATGAAAATTTATAGTACCAGTTATATATATATATATATATATATATATATATATATATATATATATAATTTCAATAGTTGCAAAATATTTGCCATTCAAATCAATGCATCAAAGGACCTCTGGCATATGTATACTATTGCTGATGTGTGTTTCCTAAAATGAACATCGTCTGTAAATATGTACATGCAATGTGTCTATCTAATATAGGTCAGGCACTGATATCTTCTAGAAAGCACTTTTCATGTTGTGTAAAACTTTGTTGCATTAAAATGAAAACCATGCACATCAAAACAGGCAAAAGCATACACCACAAGCTATAGATTTCTTTAAGAAGAACTAATCATCTAAATAGCCAGGAGAATCCTTTTACAGCATAACCAAGTAATTTAGCAGGAGCGGAAAATATTGTAGTCAGCCCATCAGCAAAGGTATCCAAAGCTCCTGCAATTGAGGGAGAATCATCATTTTCTGTAGCTTCAATTCTACTTTGCAGATTATTAATCATTGCATTCATTTCCTCAGATTTCTTCCTAAATCCTTCTTCAAGCAAATCCTTTTGAATCTGAAATCAATAAATAAACATCAGAAGGAACTTAAATATTTTATAATTCTGAATCTTTAAGAATCACAATTAGTCAAAACTTTGTAAAATATCTCTTACCCCTAGAATGTCTTCTCCATTATTGTAAGATAATGGATTGTAAGATACTATAAGATAAAAATACCATCTGGTCTAGACCTAGGCACTGTCAGGAAGCATAGTTTCCAACTTGATTAATATTGGTCCACCATTAGAGCTTTGCTGCTGTGATAACCAAGGTGTGAAAACAATTTCTTCACATTCTTCCCAAAAGAAAAGTCACTGGTCTGACCAAACAGATACTCAGTCCCAGTGGGGTGGCAAGGTCAGCATGGTCATCAAACCATAGGAGTGGTGGGAACTCATCATCTAATCTAGAAGTCTGTCTTCATATAACATCTAGATGGAATACGAGAGATTTCCTCCCCTACAATATGCGTGCTCAGGCAGTTATGTAAACCTGGACAGACTGCAGCAAATTTAGAAGCTGTCACTTCCCTGTGCTTTTAACTTCAGAAATATCTAAGAGTTCTATGATGGTGCGAATCTGCCTAGGGTTTTGGGTTGGGAGCAGTTATCTTGGTCTTGGGAATGCAAACCAATTGCTGCTCATTTTGAGTACAGCTGTTTAGCCAGACACCTGTGAGACCATTTTAAATCTCCCCAAATGGCAGCTGAAATTCTGTGTATAATCTCCAAGGACTTTTAAGAGTCCAAATATGGAGAAAAAAATCATAGGATTAAGAAAAAAAGTGTGTGTATTGGCAGGAGGGATGATTATTTAGGGCTTGTAATGAATCACAAGCAGCAAATGGTGATGGTCTTCCTTCTGTGAGCTGATTGTAATCTTTCCTACTCATTCTGGAGCACCAGGATAATCAGGTGCAGTACAACACCCACCTTCAGGTGGTGCTCCAACATGATGTTCTGGTTTTTCAGGAGCTCTTCTCTCTCCTCCTCTAGCTTCTTTTTCAATTGCTCTAGGTTTTCCTTGAAACTCCTCTTTTCAGCCTCCATCTGTTGCTGCTTTTCCTGTAGTTGCTGTCTTGAAAGTTCCTTTTCCCTCTCAGCTGCCTCCTTCCTGGCCCGCTCCTCTGTCACAAGACAGTTTTAGAGAGGGAAGTAAGAAAAATATTGTACTTCCCTGAGCTCAGAGACTAAACCAAATTTGAAAGGCGGGACAGGAAACCACAGAATCCACACAGGTTCCCACAATCAAGGGTGTTTTTCAGAAAGTAATGGGAAAGGTCCTGCCCTTCAGGCTGAGGTCTGACCTCCACTCCCCTTGTTCTTCACCCACTCAGCAAGGCATGCATTCCACAGAAGGGAAGTTCACAGTTTTGGGAAGGTCTTCCTGTCAGACCTGTCAGAGGGCATTACAGAAATCCACCTGAAAGTGGAATCTTTCCCCTGTACCTGCAATGGTCTTTTCCCCCTCAGTGAGGGCATTATCTGTCTGCAGGATAGATTTCTCTGTTGCTGCCTGTGATTGCAGGAACCTCTGGAAGACATCACCAGCCTGCGGTGCCAAGAAGAAGAAAAGAACTTAGATTTCACTGGGAGACCACTTCTGTAAAAACAAATGGATCCATATCATGATTTAAATTCCACTGTGGCTCCCTACAGTGGTCGAGCTCCTCAGTATGAGCTGAGGCCCTCCATATCTCCGGCTTCCTACCCTCTCCAGCCCCTCTACCAGTGCCCCTTCCCTCCACATGTTCCAGGCTCCGGCCAGTCTAATAATGTGCAATTATACAAACCAAAATCTCTGATGTTGTCATGTATTTGTCTTTCAATGTGAAATGCTGCCTCTGCTCTGTGCTGTTCTCCTTTCAGATGTGTAAAATGTGCACATGAGGAGAGATATTACATAAAGTTGTTTGGGATGACTAAATTAAAATCTTAGGGAAAGAGCATTTCACCTTGTCTATAATCAATAAGAGTTTGACATGTTAGTTGTGCCATTACTGTGTTTCCTGCCACCACCTAGGTAGCCTGTTGTCCTTGGATCATAAGTGACACCACTCAATATGCAATTGTCCATTTACTTGACTCTTTCTTATTTTGATCAGCCCTGAGAGCAAAGAATCTGACTGAATCTTGTGAATCATCAGCACTTGGCATACTGCAAGTAATGTGGAGGAAGAAATGATGTAATTTTTTTGTCTTTCCTGGCTTTCTGATATCCATGAGAGACAGAGGAAAACATTTCTACTCTCAGGAATATGTAGTAAAGGGGGAGCATTAGAAACCTAAATGGGGTCAGGGTGTAGCTCAGTGGTAGAGCACTTGTCTAGATTGCACAAAGTCCTGGTTATGGTGCCCAGCTCTATGGAAAAGGAGGGGGATAAAGACAATATGCTTTCTTATCACTCACAAGTAGTGCTCTGTCCTCAGAATTAAGAGATCCCTTAACTATTCTCTAAGCTCCTCCATGTCCCTGTACTCCTCACCTTGACCCCTTTCCTGGGCACTTGCCAATACTCCTGTTCAACCTTTTCCCTTGCTTCCATGTAGAGCTTGTGGCCCCCAGTAACGGAGAAAATTCCTGCTGAAATGTTTTCCATTAGGGCCTCTGAAATCTTATTCAGTTCATCCTGGCAGTATTTTTCAGATTTCTCTTCATTCTTCAGCAACAAGTTCTTCTTCTTCTCCTCTATTGTTTTCTGAAATGAAATTATAGACAGATGTCAGTGGAAGACAGAAATGGAGTAGATAAAACTTCAAAGAACCTGATAGGTTGATCAATCTAACTACATTTATCCTGGGAAAAGCATTTTTGTGGAATAAGGCCTGGGATGAATCAGAAATTGTAAAACTTGAGTCATTGCTACCCTGAAGATCATCTGTGAGTCTACAGAAAATTTTCTTAACCTCCCAGGTCCTCAAGATGTTCATCTGTGAGATGAAGGGATTGCATTCCACAGGCTCCATGGTGTCCTATAGCTGTGGAGTCCTGTGATTCAATTAATGTTCAATGATACAGTGATACAAGGCACAATGTAAGATGAACGAAAACCTGGATAGAGGATCTGGGAGAGAAACTTTGGTTCCTAGGAAGGTGAGAGTATGCACAGCAAGGGGGTAACTTGTGGGTAGTTCAGTCCTGTTTGCAACCTATAGAAGTACTATGTAGAATCCTTAAGAAGCCTTCAGAAGGATATCTATTTAGATTTTGTGAGACATCAGTGAGAAAATTGTGCCCAAAATTTTACAGGGATGAAAGATATATGGTTGTGGGAAACTAAATTCTTCATTGAATCCAAACTGCTTTATCCTTGAATGAGAGAGAAGAGACATGAGGTCCATAAAAGCACCTGGAGGATTCAATCATGAAAGGTAGTGACTGAGACAATTACCACCAGCTCCTTCTGGAATTCCTGATTTTCATCCTTGAAGGAGTGCTCCATGAAGACTGCGATGGCTTCCCTCTCACAGGCTGTGTGCACCTCCAGCAGCTCCTGGAGTGTGTCTGTGGGGAACTCCACTCGCTGGGCCATCTGCTCACTGTAGTGGTTGGCTGCCTTCTGCAGGGCTGCCGAGTTCTCACGCTGGGCCAGAGTGGTCACCGCGTTCTCCAAACAAGGCACTGACCCACTGTGGATGGCATTCACATACATCACCACCAGAGCCCCTAGGCCTTAATGAACCAGAAAACGTAGGGGTTAAATATGAAGTTATAGTTCAATGAGATCCAAGATTCTCAGACTATGTTTCTAAAATCACACACACTCATGCCCTTATCTCCTTCTATAATATTCACTTTCATTTTCCTGTTGATCCTTCATTTATATGGTCCTCTAGGTAGAGTTGAAAAGTGTAAATATAAACCTTCATCCCACAGGCTAAGATATATATGAAAAACATAATTCTTCAGTTTAAAAAAAATCTTAAAGGAAAATATATTACAAAGGTTAAAAAAGAGGCAGCATATATCAGATTATATTCATATTTAGCTTCTCATAGATTTTCAGGACTTATAAGTCAATATTTATATCTGGACTGCTTTAAATTTCCAGAATAATTTCATATCCTCCTTGCAAGGTACATTTAGCATATAAGACTTCCCCCCCAAATAGTATACATTTGTTTTTATACCCTGTTAATGATCTATTACCAAACAAAAATTGTTTTTCAGATTTGTGGAATTTGTGTTTTTCAGATTCAGGAGAAAATTTTGCAATTTGAATAGAAGCCTGTAAACTCTAATAAGTTACATAATAATAAAATATACACATTTCTTCTACTATGACTATACTTGATTCTGTATATCTTTAAGGCATACAGATAAATAGAATCAAACAAAAGTAGTGGGAATACAGTGTATAGTATGTTAAACATAAATTAGTCCACACAGAAATGAAAAACAAAGACTCACGATTCCCAGTAACCACAATTCCCTCTCTGAGGATCTTGGTCTTTGCATAGGTGTAGATGTAAGAACAGAAAATATTTGTTTGTTCCTGGAATTTGGGATCCAGTAGGCCTTCTGAGACATTCTCAATATTGACAAGGTGTTCTAAGTCATTTGTTGGCCGGACAAAGACAAAACATTTCCGTTTTGGAAAGAAATTCCTGATGCATTCCCTGGGTTGATTGAAAATTTTGACACTGGGATGGTTCCCTGAGGGATAGGGAAAACAGAGAATACTGTAGGAATTATCTTGTGACTGGGTACTAAAGGATTTTTCCACAGGGGTTGTAAATTTGTAGTGTTGTATATTGTTACAGAATTTTTTAAAATATAAATATTCAATACTACTTTGCACACCAAAATTGTGCTAATGATATAACTTTGACGAGATATTTTGGGAAGTATTAGACCCCAGTGGAAAAAGCCATGTAGACTGATATCCCCAGATCTGAACATGATACCAGTATAGAGTTGTTATGTTTACTGAATGGATAGAAGATTAAACATAAATTTCTGGTCTACTTCATCCCTTGTAGAAATGGAGTTGTGGGACCAGAAGACATACAAATAAGAGATAATGGAGTAATATCAGAAGTAGCAACATTAGGAATACTGAGAATGATACCATGATTCATTAAGGAAATCTACTTTCAGGTTTAAAAGAATTCATTTTTCACAAAAATGGTTATACCACACAAATAAAACAGTGGTTACCAAGGGTAGGGAGGACATGGAAGATGTGGTCAAAGGATATAAAGTAGCAGGTATGTACAAAGCAGAATTTTAGAGATCTAATGTTACTAGGGTAACAAATCTATAGTATAAGGGATTTTTACTAAATAAACCAAACCCTTCAAACACTGAAAGTAACCAAAATATGACTTTAAGATAATCCCAACTCTATAAACCATGTGACTTCTTTGAGATTAAAGTCTATATTTGAATTAACAGTTTGTTCTTCTGCCTACAGATTTTTTCAAAAATGTTTCTAGAAAGCAAAGGTAGATAAACAAAAGCAAAAAGGAGTAAATCACAATTGATATTTCTCACAGGATTCTTTAGCTAGCCACCCTGAAAATAATTTTCATATAAACTATATGTGCCATTATGCCATTAAACCATACATGCCATTAATATATTTTGATTTCAGATTATAGCATAAAAATATGCTGGAATTAAGAAAATGCTATAATATGTAAAGCAAAATGAAGTGTTCTGAAAATTATAATAAATATTGAAAAGATACAAATCAAAAAGACATATGCTTCCTCAGGTTTATTTAAAATATAAAGTTATTTTTGTAGATGAAATAACTAGAACAGTATTTGAAAGTTATATGCTTCTTCATGAAGAATATCTAACTGGCTGAAGTATATTAGTTTTGTGAGATGGGCTTCTCATAATTACATGACTAACAACTATGTGGTAAATTGTATTCAGAGGAAAGCAGATGCCAAATGAGGGTACAGAAGTGTCAGGTTACTAGAAAGTTTTAGCATCCATTGTAATTGGGATGCTAAAGTACAAATTATAGAAAAAAAAGAATTTGGTTTTGAATAATTTCACTCTACTTTAAGCCTTACTATTCTTAAGGAAACTTATACTCCAATTCCTGCAGATTTTCAACTACACTCCAGTCACCATTTCTACAGACCATGGTTCACAAATGGAACCCCAGAAATTATGGACTCTGTTCAGCAGATCCCATTCTCTTGTAAGCCTCACATGGCCCAAGCCACACTCTTATACCTTGAATCAGCTTCAAGGCGTTATCCAGGTACTGGTCTTCTGTGATGGGGTGATCATCAATCTTCAGTGCCAGAGTGAAATCCCGTACAGTCCAGACAAAGTCTGGAAAGAAACTCACGAACTCTGTGGAATCTTCTGTTTCATGAGGATTTGAGGAGGACTTTGCCCTGATTAATTTTGTCAGCTCTGTCACGTAACTAGGTCTTGGCTGAGGAAAAACATCATTTCCATATTTCCCTATTAAAAATTTCTTATAAACACCCTCTTTTGCCCTAGGTGCCCTATGCTTCCCCAGAAACGACTAAAAGTCAGTGCAAAAGACAATTACTCAGGAGGAAATTCCTACCCACCATCTCCATATTTCCTTATTAAATAGTTCTTAAAAGCACCCTGTTTTTTCCCAGAAGGAAGTAAGTGACAGGGCAAAAAACAATGATTTAAAACTCATTCACCCTAAGTGCAACAATACAGGAAGTTGAGTTCTTGGAAGGATACTGCAGCTGCTCCAGGGCCTGTTGGTTGATGGTGCCCACACTGTTATAGATGAAGGTGCTGCTGAGAAGCACAGCCAAGGCAAAGATCCATGAGTCATTCGTAGGGTCACCCTAGGAAGCACAATTACAGAAGGGACTTAAGAGGTTAAATTTTCGAAATTCATTCAGATCTTTTTTAAAATTTTTTATTAATTTTTTATTTCTTCTAAGTAGCTGTACATGACAGTGGAATGCATTTATACATTTTGATGCATCAGACCTATTTTATGGTTTTTATTGGTGCATTATAATTATATGCAATAGTGGGATTCATTGTGCCATATTTGTGCATGTGCATAACATAATTTGATCAATCTCATCCTCCAGTACCCCCTTTTCTCCTTTCCTTCCCTCCCTGATACCTTTCCTCCACACTCCTGGCCTCCCTTCTACCATTATTATTTTCTTAAATTTGTATATTTTGTTTCATTTATAAATTGAACTAAGGTACTCACAATGCAAAGAATACAAAGGTGAATGTAATAACAGCTTTGGCATTTATAATATTTCTTATGATTATAATTTCTTCATATTATTAGATGATACACATCTTCTCAAAGTTTTTTTTATCAAAGTATTTTTGGATACAATAAGAAATGCTTATTAACCAAAAATCCATCAGGTTCTTGATAGGGGTATTCAAAAGTAGAAGTTACCTTTTTTATATTGTACACATATTTATTAGCCATTGGTCATAAAAACATAAAAATATCATAATAGGCATAGTTAGAGAATCAAATTTTATTTAATTCAATTCATTAGATAGTCTCAGCTCACTACTGAATATTTTCCCCTGCTCTCAGGTTTAAAAAAGCAAATTTAATAATAATGACAATTGTTACTTCCACGATACTAATGCAATGCAATTAACATAACAAAAATGACAGTATTTATTAAAAAATTAGACCTTAGTGACATATGTAAGCAATATGTGCAATGTGATACTAGATATCACATTAAAATAAAAATTGGGAGTTGATCAAGAAAGAGCAGAGCTATGAAAGTTGGAAAAAATATGTGAAAAGACTTCCTAGAAGTCACGAGTTGACCATTAAAGTGTTGGCATAATGTTACTAGAAGAAATAAAGGCTATCCTGCAGGTGGAAAGACCCACAGAAACTAAAGTAGAGATTGTGGGTTTCAGGAGTCTTTGCAATGAAAACAGAGCTGTTAGTTTTGACTGTGGAGCAGGTAGCAGGGCAACAAGGCGGGAGGGTGGGTGCTGACACAGGGTGAGGAAGGGCACTAAAGGTCAGGCTGATTTGTTTCTGTAAGTCACAGCATTTTTCTAAATTTAATCTAGGAATTACTTCTATAAAAAGTGTATAATGCTGATCCTTAGAGTAAATGTAATAACAGATCTAAGTCCAGAAGAATCTTGAGCGGGGAGATTAACCAGTTCATTTTTCCCCAGATTCCATTTTTTTTTTTTTTTTTTTTTTTTTTTTTTGTGGTGCTGGGGATCGAACCCAGGATCTTGTGCTTGCAAGGCAAGCACTCTACCAACTGAGCTATCTCCCCAGCCCTCAGATCCCAATTTTTGAAAAGCAATTAGTTCATGTGCTTCTTAGAAGTGGATGTTGTGACAAATTATAAACCATTTAGATAAGCATATATCATTGTTTGAGAATAGCTTTAAAATGCCTATAAACACACCAATGATATTCCTTAAGAAATAAAAAGAAAAATTCTAACATTCACACAAAATCATGAAAGACACTGAAGGTTGACTGGAGTAAGAAGAACAAAGCTGGAGGCATCATGCTTTCCTATGGGAGATGAGTTACAGAGCTACAGTGATCCTAACAATAGTACAGATGATAAGGTCAGAAGAGGTATACAGAATCTTGGAATAGAAAAGAGATCCCAGAAACAGACTCATACATTAACAGTCAACTAATCTTGGATAGCAATGCCAAGAACACAAAATGAGGAAAAACTAATCTCTTCCACAAGGATGTGAGAAAGACTGGATATTCACAAGCAGAAAAGTGATTAAATCATCTAACAGATTTGAGACTTACATGTAAAACCTGAAATTGGATCTGGCAATCCCACTACTGTGTGTATGTGCAAAGGAAATGAAGTAAGTATATCTAAGGGACATCTCTACCATTAACAACAGCTAAGGCATGGACTCAGTCTAAGTGTGGAAGAAAGGTGGAAGAAAGGACAAAGAAAATGTAATTATACACACCAGAATGCTTTATATAACAACAAAAATAGGGAAATCTTGTCATTTGTGATAATAAATGAACCTGTAGGACAGTAAACTAAGTGAAATAAGAAAGGCACAGAAAGATATCACCTGACCTCACTTATATGTGGAACCCAAAGGAGTTACGCTCACAGGAGTAGAGGGTGGAATGGTGGTTAGCAGGGTGGGAAATTTTCAGCTAGCTAGTGAGAAAAGAAAGACTTGAAACTATAAAATGAGATGAAGCCATAAAAGCACGATGCCTCCTTTTTCCATAGGAAAAAAAGCTTCTTCTTTTTTTTTTTTTTAAACAAAAAGAAAACTTCTTTATTGTACACAGTACAGAATATAATGCAGCTTGGCAGGATGCATACAGCCCTGCACAGGGGGAAGTATTTAAAATCAATTGGCAGGTTAAAGCCTTTCTGCACTGTAGACTTTCCACACTCTGGAAAAGAAGCAAACAAACAAACAAAACACCCCTCAAACCCTGAAAAAAACGAAAAACCACCCAGGAGGTGCATGAGTCCATTGGGAATGCAATGGTGGTGCCACCATCCTATATCTCGTGACAGCATAGGCCACGTGGTTACAGCAGGAGGGGCAGCTCAGTCTACAGAAGATTATTTTCATACTTGCTAAAACAGCATAAATTCATTTAAAAAAAAATCCCAAACCAGGATAAGTAAAGAAAGGAAAAACAAATCTATACAGCATTTACAACAAATAAATCTCTAGCCAGCTGGAGGGTAAAATATGCATCTATGTATAGACGATGTGTAGATTAGAAAGCTATAAATATGGTTTAGAAGAGTCCATGCTTTGAGTTGCTTTTCAAAAAATGGAATGCTCCATGATCCCCCTTATGACCAACAGCACATTTGTGAAGCACTTCACAGGGATAAAGGTATGTTTTGTAGTTATGGAAATATGAGATTTTCCTTTATGGGAAATTAGCCCACAAAGGTGTCGAGCTTGAATCTTGGGTGGTGATTTGCATTGTACTCTAATCAAAGGATTCTTCTAAACCATATTTATAGCTTTCTAATCTACACATAGTCTATACATAGAAAAAAGCTTCTTGATACTGTTTTGGCAATGACATTTATCAACATGACGTGAAAAACACAGACAACAAAAGCAAAAGTAGACAAGTGGATGGCATCCAACAAGATAGCTTGCCAGCAAAGGAAACACCCAACTATGTGAAATAGCAACTGCAGACTGAAAACAAAAAAATCTGCAAACCATTTTGGCGAGGGGGTTAATATTCAAAATATGTAAGGAATTCATATAACTTGATAGCAATGTCAATCAAGTAACCAATACAAAGAAGCAGAGGACTTGAGTATATATTTCTGAAAAGCATACATACAAATGTCCAATAGAAATATGAAGATATTCAACAGCACAAATCATCATGGAAATGCAGGTCAAAACCAAATGAGATATATATCATACCTGTCAGGATGGCTATTATAGGAAAGACAAATTATAACAAATGTAGATGAGAATAATGAAGAAAGAGAACCCTAGTATTCTGTTGGTTGGGTTGCAAATTGGCATTGCTAGTATACAAAACATTCTGGAGTTTCCTTGAAATATGAAAAATAGAAATACACTGAGATTCAGAAATCTCACTTCAATATAGAGATCCAAAGGAAGTTAAATCAGTATTCCAAAGAGATAGCTGCCTTTCCACGTTATTGTGAAGCACTATTCACAATAATCAATATAAAGAAATAATCTAAATGTGTATTAATAGGTGAATGGATAAAGAAAAAAGGAAATTTAGAAGGTTAACTTTAAAAAGTAAGGAAATCTTGCCATTTGCAATAACGTGAATGAACCTTGAGAGCATTGTGCCTAGTGAAATAACCCCAATACCAAAAGGAAAATACTGCATTATCTTACTTAGGTGTGGTCTAAAATGGTCAAATAGACAAATCCATTGCTGCAGAAAATGGAATGGTGTGTTCTGCGGTCTGGCGGGTGAGAAAAACAGGGAGATACTGACCAAAAGGTACAAAGTTTCAGTTGCACAAGATAAATAAGTTCTGGAGGTCTAAGTTGCAGCATGGTGATCATAGCTATTACCATATCAAATAGTTGAATTTTGCAAGAAGCTGTCTAGAGTGTTGTCTCTACAAAAGTAAAAGAAAGCTGTGGATTGTACTGGTCAATTTGCCATGCATATCAAAGCATCAAGTTGCACAGTTTAAATACATATAGATTTTAATTGTCAATGCCATTTCAAAATAGGTGATACAAAGTAATCAGAGGGTATTATATTCCTCCTTGTGCAGAAAAGGAGCATATGGAAATTTAGACACTATTCTCAAATAATTCTCAAAATAAGACATAAAAAGGCAGATGCCTCAGGTAACATACTGTTGTTTTTAATTTATTAGATCTTTTAGTTATATTTGACAGGAGAATCCATTTTGATATAATTATATAATGGAATATATCTTTTTCTAATTAGGATCCAATTTTTGTGGATGGACCTAATGGTGGAATTCACTGTGATGATTTCATATATGAACATGGGAAAATCATGTCTGATTCATTTCACTGTCATTCCTTTCCCTATCCCTCCTCCTTTCCTGCCTCTCTATTCCCCATTTTCTAATCTACCTAACTTCTGATCTCCAATATAAAAAAATATTAAAGAAAAACTAGAATGTGTATTATCAGACAAAAACATGCTTTGACAGAACCAGCATAGTCATGATTTCTCAGACTTCCAGAATGCTCTGTGGGTTGCTGATAAACTTCACCATCAAAATGTAAACCTGACTCTACTAACTCCAACCCTCAAATGTACACTGCACTTCATAAGCTTGAAAGGTGGATCAGGAGTATTTCCTCACACCCCGGAGATGCATCCCATACTGCTCCACCCTCATATCAATTCCCTCTTATACTTAGTTCTATGTGGTGGAAGCTAGGATGTGCAGTTCTGATCACTTTTCAAGATTAAAGACGTTATCCCCAGCTATTGGAAGTGCAGAAGGATGATAGCCCTCAGACGTCAGCACTCTTAATGAGAAGACTTTGAAGGCAGACCTCCAAGGACTAGACAGAACTGGGGATAAAGACTGAAAGCCCATGTCTCAACACAGGATCCCTCAAAAGGTGTATCCCAGTCATAGATTTCCCCATGGAACTGACAGGGGTCTGGCATTGCACAACAGCATGGGGTCTTCCTCTCTCCAACCTATTTATTTCCCAGGCTCTATGTTTAATCTGAAGCATAGATGTGGTCTGTGCAATGGGACTGCAGGGTATTTTTGAGGACAGAGTCTTTACTTTGTTCAGTAATGCATATCTACTGAGCCCAGAAGTCTGGAACTTAACTGGTCAATAAGCGTTTTTTATATAGAATCCAAGCATTCACCTCAGCATCAAGAAATAAAGTATCCTATCTAGTATATACCACAGCATCATCTCTAAGTAATGAGAACAAAAGTGCAGGCAGTGTGGATAGAAGATCCTGTGGGACAAAATGGGGGCTAATTCACAAGGAAATAAAATGCTAAAACCTCCAGAACAATTCCCCCTCCTCAAAACCTGTTGTCAGCGTTACCTTGCCTCCAGGAAATTATTCCTCTCAGGAAGAACGTGTTAATGAGTACCTCTGGGTGACTCCATTCTCACCTTTGGATCATTCCCACCATTTGGTCACATAGGCAAGGTAAAAGAAGAAGATATGAGAAGAAAGAAAATCTGAAATCTATAAAAGGGTAGGATTCACCCCCACAAATGCCAGCTCTGAATCCTCTTTTCTCCCCCCACACCTTGGGAGAAGTCTGTTTTTGTTCTATCCTTTAAATATGACTTTCTGGTATTTAGTCTTCAACACTCAGGGAACAAGAACCTGATCCTGATTTTCGAGACCAGTTTCAGTAAGATTCAAGCAACCAATTTGCTTCATTCACTATAGTTCAGTTTCCAGATTTCACAAAAAGATCAAAGCAGTTAAATTGTACAGAGTCATAAAGAGACAAAGAGAAAATTCAGAAGACAGAGGATCTGAGACATCCTGCCTCACCTTTTCCACATCACCCAGGCCCTCAGTGTCTAGGAGGACCAGGGTGTGATTTGGCTTGGTGGGGTGGGGCACACACCACATCCAGATGCCCTTGGTTTCAGATTGTATGGTGGAGCCCAGAGGGAAGCCTGCAAGGGAAGAGCAGAGAGCAACATATGCTGAGAGCAGATCTTCTAAGCAGCCTATGGCACACAGTAGGAAGTCTTGGATTGTAAGTAGCCCAGCAGCCAAGATGGTGCATTCTCTACTTCCTCAAGAATGTCTTACTTTGCAAGTCACCTATTTCAAACAGTAGAGGTCATTAAACATGAGAGTGATGACATTCTCAAGTAGGAGGCAAAATCATCCTGAATGAGACAAAAATGGGAAGTCTGCAAGAGTGTGTTGGAAGAATTTCGTGGCTCCACATCAGAGAGCAGTTGACAGAAGAGAGATGTGAGAAGATGAAAGGTAGAAAAAAGAAACTGGGATAATACTTTTTATATTGAAAAATGACTGAAAACAAAGACAAAGCAAGAAATAAACAGTTCACAGATACAATGAAATGTGAAATCAAGAAAGGGTCTTGAAGATGGCAATAAAGATCTTTACATATTGTTGAAAATATTAGGCAGAAAAAGCAGAATTTGTTGTGTGAGAGGAGAGACACACAGGATGTAAGTAAAGATATGATACTGGTCATAAGTACGGGAGGATTTCCTTAATGTGGGTAAAGAAAAGAATATTGATGGCAGAGATTACAGTAAAGTAGTAATTTGGCTGTGAGATTTAGGATGACAAGTTTTCTTTACTGAGAGAAGTTGAGTCCTCCCTTCATGGAACAGGAATCCAGACAAAGAAGCTGAGATTCACTTGGAATAAAGCAACTTGTCCTACCCAGGACACCACTCACCACAGTTCTGTCCTGCCAGACGATTCATCAAGTAGGATTTTCCTGTGCGGTACAGTCCAACAATGGCCACTACTACTACTGGTTGGGAAATCTCCTCAAGAATCTGTACCGCTTGCTGGTTCACCATCAGCTGCTCATTTTTGTTTTCCACCAAACAAATGGGGGCGGACATTTTCGGTCCAGAAGCCATAGCAACCTGCTTACCTGGAAGAGCATACCAGGAAAAATGGAATTGCAAGGTTATTCTCTGCACTATCAATTTAGGACTGATGAGCCTTCTGCACTTTGTATGGGACAACACGTAACTGAATATGGGCAGACTGCAGCAGGTCTCCTCCATCATTCCCCCAAACCTCTAATAACATTGGGAATTATCTTCTCTGAAGTTCTACTTCAATAGTAATAATAAATTCCAAGGCATTATTACATAGTAGGAGGCCTATGATAAGCTGTGTATCTAACCTCATTGATATTTAAAAATACTGCAAATTAGAAAACATTACACTCATTTTTCAATTGAAATAAGTGAATTTCACAAAGGCTTACTGATTAAGTCATATAGGCAGGATTAAGAATGTAGAAAATTGAACTGAAAATGGAAGTTCAAAGCCTTCATTTCCTCAAAGGAGACATTAGGAAAAAAAGCTTTAAAATGGTTACAGTAATCTTATAGGAACTTTGAAAAAGAGGGAAAAAGTCAAATGAGACAAAACTGCACCCATATAGGTAGAAATTCCATGGTGTGAGCTTGCCCATTCCTAGTCCATTCACCTCAACTGGCAAGGTTTATCCTAAATAGCATGAAAACATGTTCTGCATAGCTAATCAATGGTATAAAAGGAAAATCTAAGGCACAATAACATTTTAAAGAGTTTATTTGAATAATGTTTTTCATGAATTGAGGAACAGATTGAAAAACAGTGTGGGTGTTGGTGTCTGTGTTCTGTTGACAAGTGTCAGAGTCAAGAATTTACTAGGAAATTGTAAAAGCTATGTAAAGAAATTATTTGAAATGATGTAGCAACATCATCATCTTATTTGTAGTTACAAAACTCCTAATTTTGCATTACTTTCTTTGAAAGTTTTTACTCATATAACCATGTTAGTGGGTTGCTTATTCATAGACAATGTTAAGTTTGGTTTGTCTCTTAAATAAGCATTTATGTGGAATTACTCTAGTTAAGTTTTCTTAATTTTGGAGTTTAAGCAAGGAAAAGGCTATTTTTAAGGGCTACCTGGTTTTGCTAGCACAATTATTTTTCAGTCCTGGCTGCATTTTAATTATGAATTAACACTAATGAAATGCAAATCAACACTACAATAAAGTGTCACTTCACACCCATGAGGATGGCTACTATCAAAAAATAAAACAGAAAACAAGTGTTAGGGTGTGGAGAAATTAGAACATTTAGCATTGGTAGTAGGAACACAAAGTGTGTAAATGTCTGGTGATTCCTCAGAAAATGAAACATAACATTAACATTTGACCCAAAAATTCTACTCTTGAGTATATACAACACATGCTTACAAAAAAAGAAAAAACAAAAGCATTGAAATAGAGGACTTGAACCAAGAGAACTGTACACCAATTATCATGACGGCATTATTCACAAGAGTCAAAGTGTGGAATCACCCAAATTTCCATTGATAGATAAATGATTAACAAAGTATGCTATTCCATACAGTGGAGTGCTATCAGCCATAAAAAGAGGTGAAGCCTTGACACACACCCAACATGGATGAATTTTGATGCTAAGTGTAAACCAGACAGAGAAAGACAAATATATGACCCCATTTATATGAGGTACCTGGCATAGCCTAATACATACTACATGCTATGTGGAGGAGGAATGGGGAATCACTATTCAAAAGGTACAGATTTTAGGTTTGGATTGTTGAAAAGGTGCTGGGGATGTTTAGTGGGAGTGATCACACAACAATGTGAAACACATGAAGAAGTAGAAGTCGGAGGAGGAGCAGAAGGTGAAGGAGAAGGAGAATAATAATAATAATAATAATCTGGGATAATATGAAAATCTACTTCTCTGTGGTATGTTACAGCAACCACCTGGCAGAAAAATCTCAAAAATGTTGAAGACACTGATTATCCTATAAGTTCTTTGATTAATAACTTGCAGTAGCTTTAAAATGACCATCATATAACAAAACATGCTGTTAAGTGCACCAGTGTGACTTTCATGTACTTTTATTTCCAGGATTAGAAAGGTGACGGGAATAGGGGCTGTAAGTAGGGGAGGGAGAAGCTCTGGAATGAGGCTTGAACAGAGACAGAAGGAAACACTTGAACTTCTGAGACCAGTTGGGGAACATAGTGAGATCCATTCTCAAACACATAAACACATACAAAGAGATGGGAATGCAGGGGAATGTCAGAATTTTCAGAATTCATTTACAGACTGTATTAATTGAGAAGGATCCAGTTCTCTGCAACTTACTCCCATGGATGAGAATTAAAATGCATATAACATTGTATCTCTCTCACTCACATACAGAGAGAGAGAGAGAGACAGAGAGAGACAGAGAGAGACAGAGACAGAGAGATAAAACCAAAGTCACTTGGGTGAAACTAAGGAGAAGGCATAGCATAGGAGATTTCACTGTCATTTATTCTGAGGTAAAAGTTTAATATAATAAACGGAGAACTATGTGTCTAATTATTCATCCCATGCATCTCCTGGCACATTTTTTATTTTCACTATATTAAAATTATTTTTCAGTCCTGAAAAATAAAATGCCTTCATATGACAACTGCTTATTTTTTAATCCTCAGAATATGCAAGAATAATGTTGCATAGGAATGTCACATATATTCAATTTTTAATTATTTATTAAATATGCAAGATGCATCTAGTGTCATCAAAATTATCAGCTCTAACACTTATTACTTGAGTGGACTTTATCAAGCAGTTTCCTTTCGTTGAGTCTAAGTTCTTTAGAATAATTATAGGGTTAATGTAAGTAAAATTATAAGTCAAACCTGGAGTACTTTTTGATTATTAAATGAGACACTACCAAGAATCAAAAAATGTGAATTCACTAAATGTCAAATTAGATGGAAATTAAATGATATTTATAACAAGCAAATGGGTCCATTAGGTTATGGATTTCAACAAAATCTACACACTAGGAATGAAAAAGAAACAAAAACTGTGAACAAATTTTTCACCAGAACAGAATACTAGTCAAGTTCAAAAACTCTGCTCCTGTACAACAACATCTTGTCTACTTCTTTGGTATGAGGAGTGGGGCATATGGAGATAAAATATGAGCTCCAAGTATCATCATTATGGTTCCTAGAACTGTATGCTCCCTTCTCTGAAGAGAATCAAAGGCAGACCCAGGATGATGTGGCTGTAACTGCAAACAAACTGTAGATATCTCTCTGGTGTCTTAGCTTTCAATGAACTGTGGAATTTTTAAATTCTGTTTGATCCTGTTTAGGAATAGTTTTCAGACTTCATTGTACAAAAAAATCACTCTAAAATATTGTTAAAATGTAGATTCCCTGTTGGGGATGTGGCTCAGTGGTACAGTGATTACCTAACATGCAAGAGGTCCCCAGCATCACCCCCCCAAAAAAGAATGCCCATGCTGTGGTGCAGAAGTTTAATTCCAACAACTTAGAGTTTCATAAGTTTGAGGCCAACCTCAGCAATTTAGTGGGACCCTATCTCAAAATTTAAAAAAGTAATAATAAGCACTAGAGATGTAGCTCAGTAATACAGAGATTCTGGATACAATTCTCAGTACCAATTTTTCTTTTTAAATTAAAACCTAGATTCCAAGGTCTAAGTATCTATGCATCGACAAATTCTACAGGTGACTCTGGAGTCCTTATGAGAAATAAACACCACACACATGCACACAAAGAATTTTGACTATGGGGTTATTTTGAACTAATAAAAATGGGTGTTGTAGGAACTAATTTTATTTCTTTTTTTAAATTTTTTGTTCTAATTGGTTATACATGACAGCAGAATGCACTTTGACACATTGTACACAAATGGAGCACAACTTCTTACTCTGACTGAACATGATACAGAGTCACAAAAGGCAATAATGTCTCTCATTCCACCGTCCTTCCCATCACCACATCCCTCATTCTCCTCTGCACAATCCAAAGTTCCTTCATTCTCCCCACCACCATTATGGTAGCATCTGCTAAACAGAAAAACAATTTGGCCTTTAGTTTTTGGGTTTGGCTTATTTGCTTAGCATATTCTCCAGTTCCATTCATTTAACTGCAAATTCCATGGTTTCATTCTTCTTTAAGGACAAATAATATTCCATTGTGTATATGTACCACATTTCCTGAGATGAATTCTCAGTCAAGTTATGCAAGCCTTTGATAGAAGAATTAATACCAATACTCCTCAAATTATTCCATGAAGTATGAAAGGAGAGAATCCTTCCAAACTCATTCTAGGAGGCTAGTACTACCCTAATACCAAAACCAGACAAAGACACATCAAGGAAAGAAAACTTCAGACCACTATCCCTGATGAACATACATTCAAAAATTCTCAATAAAATTGTGGCAAATCACATACAAAGACATACTTAAAAGATAGTGCACCACGATCAAGAAAGGTTCATCCCAGGGATGCAAATTTGGTTCAACATATGGAAATCAATAAATGTAATTCACCACATCAATAGACTTAAAGACAAGAATCATACGATAACCTGAATAGATATATAAAAAACATTTGACAAAATACAGCACCTCTTTATGTTCAAAACACTAGAAAAACTAGGGATAGTAGGAACATACCTCAACATTGTAAAAACTATCTACATTGAGCCCAAGGCCAACATCATTCTAATTGGAGAAAAATTGAAAGCATTCCCCCTAAAAACTGGAACAAGACAGATGCCCTCTTTCACCAATTCTATTCAACATGGTCCTTGAAACTCTAGCCAGAGCAACTAGAAAAATGAAAGAAATTAAAGTGATATGAAGAGGAAAAGAACTCAAACTATCACTATTTGCCAATGACATGATTCTATATTTGGAAGTTGTAGAAAAATTCTAGATCTAGTAAATGAATTCTGCAAATTAGCAGGAAATAAGATCAATATCCATAAAAAAATGCATTTCTATACATCACTAATGAATCCACCGCAAGAGAAACTAGAAAAACTACCCTATTTATGATATTCTCAAGGAAAAAAAAAAAACTTGGGAATCAATCTCTAGAATAAAAACTACAGAACACTAAAGAAAGAAATGGAAGAAGACCTTAAAAGATGGAGAGATCTCCCATGCCCTTGGATAGGCAGAATTAATATTGTCAAAATGGCCATACTATCAAAAGTGTTTTACAGATTGAATGTAATTCCTATTAAAACCCAAAGACATTCTTCATAGAACTAGAAAAAGCAATCATGAAATTCATTTGAAAAAAATAAAAGACCCAGAATAGCCAAAGCAATTCTTAGCAGGAACTCATTTTATTTCTACATAGACATTTACAGAGTTTTTACTCTGAAACTTTATGTAGTGTGTCTACTGGAAAGATCAAAAAGAACCTCTCTCTCTAGTTCACAGTATTTTTTAACTCCTTGGCAAGGATGGTCTTACTCTCTGTATTCCAGAACTGCTACAGGGCCTCATAGAAGGAGGCAGACAGGCTCCCATTTACTCCACTTGCTGCTGCCTGGGGTTGAAGTTCAGGGAGCATCATGTCCAAGAGCCTTCCTGTCTGGCTGTCACTTCAGAGCTGTTACTGACCAAAGCTGACCTACCACAGAACTGAAGCCAGCCACAGAATCCTGCAATAGACAATGGACAATAGGCCACCTGTGCTTCCTGCCCACTCCTCCTGTTGCTGCTTTCAATTAGAAATCAAGGTAAAGACTAAATTGCATGTTTTAAAAAAAAATACCTGCTCCCAGGGCCAGAGGTTCCAGCACAGTTCTCAGTTGCCTCACTCCAACCTTGCTCTTTTTCCTTCTGCTTCTCTGCCACCCTTTACAGAAGCTGTAAAACAAAAGAAAAACATAAAAATACTGAGGAAACCATCCTCTCCACAGCTGGAATGCTGCAGTAAAACTGAAATTGAAAGTGAATAATTACTGTTATTTTCACTGAACAGAATGGGTTTGCCTGTCAGTGAATGAAAAGCCAATAAGCACAACCAGGAGATAAGAAAGTCCTAGTACTCACAGCCAGTAAAGAGAGCACTGGAGATGTTTTCCAAAGCGCTGTCTGCTTTATTGGGGAAACTCATGCATATTCATATTAGAAAGCATCTTCATTCACTTCTAGAGGTGGGCATATTTCTGAGCATGCTCAGAGACCATGTCGCCTCTTACATTCAAATGTTCAAAGATGGCAGACAGGACACCTTTGGGGTGGAGGAGAATTTTGCATTGTAGCAGGATTATAATATGGAAAGTTTACTCTAGGCTACCTAAAAAAATGACTAGGTGATTTTGGCTGGTTTAAGTGGTTCCTTGTGGTTTTCTCTGGCTGACTTATCTGAGACAAGAAGACAACTTGAAAGGATGTAGATATTTAAAGGGTGAGCAGTTTCTTCGCCAGAAAGTATTGGTGCTTGCCTGGTACTTGCCTCCAAAGTTCCTGCCTAGAAGCTGGCATCATTAAAGGTAGCAGAGGCATGTCTAAAACACCCCCACCAGAGCTCAAATATGAATTGTTATGGGGCACAATTTAAGAACAGACCGATCACCACTGAGAAGTCCAAATTTGAGAGTCTTTATTAAGACAACCGACTGACTGTCTCACATAATGCCCAAAAAAATGGCTATTGGGAGAACAGCTCTGACCACTGGGTTGTAGGGGTTCCTATACCGAAAATTATATTGATCATAAGTGTCTGTAGATATGATTCAAAACTACACATTAACATCATGAGATCATCGACAGAGGGGGATGTGGGTCAAAATGACCTTTACCTAGGTACAAACTAAAGAATGGTTACTAACTTCCACACAATCACTGTTCACTTGGTACATTGTTTAGGAGCAATAGGAATCAAAAGAGAGCAATTTTTCTTTATATAGGAATTACCATTCTGTATTGTTAAACATGTCACACTAAGTAAGTGATGATGGGCACAGAGGTGGGGTGTTCCCATGGGAGAAGCTTATTTCCTACATAACATGGAGTCTCAGAGCAAAATGGAGTCTGTTTAGTCATTTCCCTTACAGTCTGGCCTATAACATTCTCATGGAGCCAGTTCTGTCAGCCCATCACATGAATGTTCGGTGCAGAGGTGAGAGGTCAGAAAAGCCATACACATTCCACTCTGATTCCCAGGCAACACAGTCCTACCAGCTATCATCTGTCCTTGTCTTGGAAGCTTTCATAGACTCCCTTCTGGATGCATCTCTCAGGCTGACTCTAGAGTCCTCAAAACACAAGGAATGTAGAAAATCCATGGCACAAATGTTAGCAAAGATATTACTTCAAACCATTTCTTCTTTGACAACCTTCTTTTCTTAATGGAAATTTCAGGAAGTTTTATAAATAAAGAATTTTAGTTATTGCATATAAATTATGCAACATAGACACATACAAAAACACTAAGGACACACATAACTACTATAAACTACTCTATATTTCACAAATCCTAGATAAAATTTATGTTCTCTTATGGATATTGCCTGACATTTATTTCAAGTAAAATCATGAAACAACTTGTTAGTTAAAATTTATTTTGTTATTAAATTTTTCTAACTACTTTGTAAATATCAAGTTGTTTGATTGCCTTATGTCAGTCTTGTTAAAACCACATGCATTTTTGAAACTATAATTTTCTTTTTTAAATTCTGATAATAATTAGATGGTTTATTTATATTAATTTTGCAAGAACATTTATGCAAAATGTACATGTCAAGTTAGTATCGTTTTTTTACACAAAGAAAATATACATTATTTAGATATTAAGATGCTATTGATTGTAGCATGATTATGGTCTTAGATTTGAGGAGTCTTTGTATATTTTTACCTACAATTATTCTATTATCTCTGCCGTATTAAAGATTCCTAAATCAATATGCTGCTTGCACATGTTAGAGAAGTAAATGGTGTAAGATATTGCTAGCACATATATGAAAATGTGTAAGTGCTACATGCTTTGTATTAACAAAAATAAAACATTATTTTACACAGTGTTTTCTTCACTGCTTTTTCTCATCAATTTTTCTTAAACATTTTTTCATCTCTTCATAAAATTTTCAATAACATAGTATCAATACACCTTTGTATGAACATAAGTTACTTCCCAATTCTGTAAATACTCTTTCTCATTAAATTTTATTACTGATTTTATCAGTTTTATTTCCTTGGATTTTGATATTTTATTTTTTCTAAATGTATAACTTTTTAAAAAAATTAGTACTTTTTACAATGTTGCTCAAACTTTGTAAATATTGAATGATAATAAAATACTTCCAATTAAATAAAAAAAGGAATTTTAGTATTTTTTTAACATATGTTTCCTAATATAGGGAACTTTAAACAGGTAATGATTTAATAATAAAATATCTAGAAGATAAAAATCAGATAAACAAATAAAATATAATTGAATTATCCAGAGATATTCATTGTCGACTTTTTCCTCAAAATTTTTATGCTCCCCTGATATAGTCTCTCCCAAAACAGGTGTCCCCTTTTCATAGAAACATAGAAAATTGACTCAGATACAAAGGCCTTTATTCAGTCAGATACCAAAGTTATTGAGTGTGCCTATTTGTGGAGTGAAGAAATGAATCAGTTCGTAGTGGAAGATGAGAGGTAAAATGGGAAATCTCCTGGGGAAGCAGGGCTATATGGGGTAGAGGGTATTCTCTTTCCTCTATTCCTTCCCCACTAACACCTTCTTCATCTAGGCCAATGTTCTTAATAAAAAGCAGAACAGTTCTATTTTAAACCATAGGGTTTCTGCTGTGACCAATTTTTAGAGCATCAACAGATAATACGTAAACAAGTGGGAGTAACTATGTTCCTATAGCACCTTATTTCCAAAAGTAGGCAGAAGGCAGATTTGGCTCATGCAACAAGTTTGTTGGCCCTTGCTTTAGGTAATTGGATGCAGAAGGTGATCACACCAAGTATGGTTTTCTTGGGGCGAGTGGATGAATTCCCTAACCCAAGTCTGAGTGCCACTTTCTGGTGTCATCTGGGTCAAATAGCATGTAAAAATCTGAGATTTTTTGGAAGCTGAATTATTGGAAGAGAATATGTTTCCTCCATCTGTCTGTTTTTCCACCCATATGATCTCTTGCCTGGGTGCCTGGCAATGTGATCACAGGCCTGCTCAACTAATAGTCTAATTCCCAATGTCATAGCACAGGCCATATTTCTTACATAAGCCACAGACAAACAGGTGGTGAAGCTGTATAGTCAGCTTTACTGCAGGAGAGTGTGGTTTGCTTGGGGATCAGCTGCCCAGGACTGCAGGCTCCTGTGAGTGAGCAAGGAAGTCTATTTGGTTGTGCATCCTGGTGAGTCCAGCTAGCCTAGTGGGATAGGCAAAAAGTAAAGGTGAAGATTACAAGGACAGACTTTTCTGTCTGCATTTGCTAGACATAGCCTTCATGACTCTAATCACGGATTAAGGTACAACAGTGTTGACGTGTTGGGGGTTTTCCGCATCCCACGTGGATGAGGGAAAGAGTTTCTGTCTGAGGACTATGGTGCTGGTGATCAATTAATTACTAAAAAATTTATCTAACCAATAAAAACAATTGCCAGTACTTTCAAATATAAGGGGGTGTTACAGATTGAGCTACACCAGATCTGGCCTCCAGCAAGATGAGAAGCCCAACATTCACCTTTATTTATTGTCACATGGATAAAGGGGCCAAGACCGTGAGAGATTTCTTCTGTAAGGAATAGGATGGGGTGGAGTTAGGGAAGCCATTTACTTAGAGAATTAGCATAAACTCAGGGGTGAGCCACCGCTGCACAGGGCCACCTACCCCTGGATGTCTGAAACAGTCTCTCATGACTACCAAATCCTGGGAGTCAGACCTCTGTATCCCATGATTCAGTCAAGGCTGATTCTGCTAAACATGGATGGCTCCCCACAGACATGCATATATGACAAGGCCATACTTAAGGTAGAAAATTTTGCAGTCACTACTAACATCTGATCTCAAAATCATAATTTTTTCAGTAACATGTGAAAAATTGGATTTTTCCAGTGAAAGAAAATTATTGATATCAATGTAGAATTCATAGAAATATATTGACCTTAATATAGAATTTACATAAATTTATCAACTTATTATAAAATATAAAATACATAATAAAAATAATAGTAACTGGAAATACACATGCAACTGTATCATCCTCACTCAATGGTAATATTGCATCTGTATGTTCCATTACAAACACATTGGTTATAACATAGTTATTGTAAGACTTCATTGCAATTTTCACAGGAGAGGCATATCTTTTATGGAGGGAGGGTGGGTACCAGGGATTGAACTCAGGGGAACTCAAACATTGAACCATATCACCAGCCCTTTTTTGTATTTTATTTATAGTCAGGATTTCACCAAGTTGCTTAGCACCTCACTGTTGTTGAGGCTGACATCAAACTGATGATCTTCCTGCTTAGCCTACTGAGTTGCAGAGATTACAGGCCTGTACCACCATGACCAGCAGAGGACATGTCTTTGAAGAAGGGTTCCAGGAGCTCCAGGAAAAGGGGGGAATGTGACTCAGTATCAGCGGAGTTCTTGGCATAAGTGACAGAAAAGAGATTCAGCATGTACCAGCAAAGTTATAGACAGAGGCTTATTTAGGACAGTAGATCCATATTTAATGGAAAATAGGGGCAATCTCAAGAGAGCAAGGAATATGCATTCAAGGGAGAGTGCAGGCTATCTCCAGAAGGAGAGACAGCAACCCCTTGGTGAGGGGTCTAATATTTACAGAGGGCACATGATAGGAGTTGAACCAGAGGTGGAGCCAGGGTGGATCTACATCTTTTGTGCCAGTTTTCTGCGCCCTCATGTTACAAGGGCCTGGTTCAAGTTTTGGGCCAAGGGCATGTGCTCAGGATTTGTGATTTTTCTTCAGCATTCTTTGCATGTCAGTAGTTCATGGGTATTTCATTTGAGACTCATCATCTCTTCCTTTATTCCAAAATTTATATCTCAGAATGATGAGAGAGATCAAAGATCTTGAGCTCCTATGGAGATCATGTGTTTTTGTTTGAATTCCTCCTTCAAGAGAAAGAGACTTGAAGACATGTGGTTTATTTGGGATGTGATGACATGAAGCTAATCGGGAGGACAAAATGGAGAGTCAAAATGGGGAAGTGGAAAAACCGATAACATGAAGTGTTGAGTTGGTAACCATCATTGGAAACTTGAGATTAATTCCAGAATGGTCCACTAGGTATAATCATTGTTTTCAGGTCCTCTGGGAGGGAGAGTTGAAATGTGTGTCTCTGTGTGTGTGTGCCCACGCTCCCTAGCATGAGCATACATACATCTATGTGAACTTTTTATCTATGCATTTTCATATATAAATTGAGTTCCTAATATTTTCAGTTCCAGTCTAACACAACTGAACTCATTCAACCTTTTCCCCTTTTCTTCGTTTTAACTCCTCTTTCTGACTATGAGAGCATTGGTTGTCATTACACAAAATAAGTATACCTACTTGCTCAAATTTAGCTTACACATAAAGTAATTTCAAAGTTGTTGGTTTAAAACTGTGTAAAAAACAAATTTACCAACAAGAGTTACACTATTAGCAGACAGTTCTTTTTTTATTTGGGGGTATGCAAGTGGTCAAAACACTCTATTCCTAAGTTGCTTTGAATACTTCTTTCCTTCTTCACCTTCTGTGGTGTGCTTGATTCATCTGTAATACAGCAACATTCACTCATTGCTCCTTCTGTTCCTTTTGGTCCTCCTTCATATGTTGGTATCTTGGTTGATTTTCAGTAGGTATTTATTTTTGACTCTGTGAAACACCATGGTTCTAAAAGTCAGAGAGTTAAGCATAGTGAGATCCTGTCTCAAAATCTCAAAATAAAAGTTAAAAAGGCTGAGGATGTAGCTTACTGGTTTAATACCCAGTACAAAAAATTAAAAAAAGTCAGAGATTACAAAAAGATATAGTTAGAAAAATGTCCCTTCATTTTACTACTGTATTCCAACTGTCTTTCTCTTGTTTCTAACACATCCCCCCACCATCCTCTATTGTATACACTCTTGTTAGTTGCTGGTTTGTCCTTCCTGGATTTTCTTTTCAAATATAATAATCAAATCAGGGTAATAAACATTTCCATCTCTTCCAATATTAATCATTTTCATGTGTGGAGAATTTCAATGTTGATTATTCATCAGCTGCATGTGGCTTTTAATTACTTCAGGCAATGAAGTCACCATCACAAAACAGTCTCTGATGAATCTGGCTTAGTTTTTCTCTGAATTCTGTTCCATATGGAATATTATATGCACAATTGCAGGCACAGCTACTTTATCCAGAATTTGATAATCAGATAATTTTGAAAATGTTATGAAGTTACAAGGAGGAAATGTTTTTTCATTGCAAATGCCTTAATGTAGTGTTTTTTATTTTAGCCTCTCAATCACTGTCACTCAAGGAGTTCATGATGAAACTTGTGAGTCTTTGGGATACAAAGAAATATACGATATAAGTACCCAAGTTTTCATTCTTCACTTTGTAACATTGGTTATTTCTGACTTGTTCCACTTAAATCATAGGATGCCAGTCTGCCTCAATCTGGCTTCCCAAGTTTTCAAGGATAAACTGAGAATAATTCATTTCATTGTATATACATAAAGAATTTATTTATGAAAAATTTAAAAATCAGAGTATACACTCAAAATTTAACAGTAGTTTCTGCTCACTGATGACATTGGTCATTTATTACTGGTATGCTTTCCTGCATATTGTGAATTTTTTACACAAGTGATTGTATCATAGAAAAATACATGCCCAGCAAGAAAGTAATTTCACTTTTGAAAAACAAAGTCACAAAAACTTTTCTGATGGGTATTATGTGTTATGATTCATTAGAGACAGTCAGAACCAACCTGGTGGGGTAAAAGAATGGGACAATGAAATAAAACTCTGATTGCAATAAATATTTGTCCTTTGTAACATGGCAGGTGGCTTCTCTACACTCAGGCTCTCTAACAGACCTGTGGTAAGACACTTTTAAAATTAAAATCAGAATGTTTGTACAAGATGAGATTGTTTTAGGGAAACACCTAAATAAACCCTGTAGCTTCACTTGTTTTTATTCAACTTAAAAACCACTAATTTTGGAGGTGACACAGCTGGGCAACACATCACTAGTCTCCCACCAGCTTTGCTGTGGATGACACCTCTGACATGTGGGTCATGATGATAACGCTTATCTAGGTTCCTTCCACGGCCTTGACGCTGCTTTTGCTAAAAACACTGACTCTTCACTTAAGTTTTGGTCAGATTCTCCTGGACTCTGCACATGGACTTGTTGATTGCCTGTGGGAACTGGTTTGTGTTTTCCTCTACTCCACCCTTGTGCTTTTTCATCAGCTATAGCAGCCCAAGCAAGCAAAGTCCTACAGCCTATCATGAGGCCCAGATGGAGCAACAAGGACATGATGATTGCTTACCATGATGTCGCCAGCTGCCTGAGTCACTCAGCAGTTCCTGGCACAAGCTAAAGGTGACCACCTGTTGATCTGAGTCTCTGGTGCAAGAAGAAACATTTTCTGAAAAGGGGTCCCTAACTAATGGAAAATGACCAGATTTTGACCCACTGGAGAGCTAAACACTAGAGAGCTTCTGGTCTTTCATCGGGAGATCATGACACCAAGTCCCATGACTGTGGCTTCCTCTCTTGAGACAGCCTCACTGTATTGTGGTACCATTCTTGATGGAACAGCTGTAGAGTCTGTCCCCTCATCATCCTGGGGTATCTGCTTGCTCCCCACAAGTCTTAAATATTAAATTACTTTTCATTTAAGTTGCTAAGCAAATTGTTATTAACCATTGAAAACCCTAAATAATACATATTCTAAAACAAGTGCGGTGGGTTAATACTTTTGAATAACAAATTATTCTTGATTTTACCTTCTATTATCTGATCAGAGCAAACATTTACCCAAGTGACTTCTAAGAAATGGTTTCACAGTAGGAAGACAGAAGGAAAAAAATGAATCCAAGGTTTTGATCTTGTGAGATTATAGTGAAGATTCTCAAAGGGACAGACAGGAATTTACTTTGAGTTAGAGTTAAAACTTCCTGTATGGTGATTGTAGAAGTTATTCTTTAAAGTGTAGGGAGAAGAAAAGACTAAGAAAAGGGGATTCAAAAAGAGAAATGTAGGTCCTAATAATGAGGCAGTAATTACCCAGAGGGCTTAAATAAACGGAGAAGTGGGTCCCGCACTCAGATTTGCACTCTAAACAGGGAAATTTCCTCTGTCAATACTCAGATGTCCCATCAGTGCCCACAGACCTCGCAGCCTCTATCCAGCTGAGAACTGTACAGTCTGTGCCCTGGAGCCAAGCCAGGTGTCCAGGATCTCTTCTATTAACAGGCAGTGTAAGATCCAAGACCCCTTGGCAGGATTAATGCTCCTCTGTGCCCTATAGATTTAATCGGTTTCATCAGATTTTCACTATGTTCAAACAATCCAATCCTGTCCTAGAACAAAAGTAATTCT
The DNA here is from genome assembly GCF_902686445.1 of Sciurus carolinensis. Lineage (NCBI taxonomy): Eukaryota > Metazoa > Chordata > Mammalia > Rodentia > Sciuridae > Sciurus > Sciurus carolinensis. Next base: position 133,382,835 of record NC_062213.1, on the reverse strand, counting down.
TAAAAAACAGCATGAGAATATCTAAGGATGGAATATATGGGGGAAACAGAGTCTACCCTAAACAGAACTTGTACCATATCTTCTCAATGTAAAAAGAAACCCAGTTAAAAAATTTAATCTCTCTCCAGAGTGCCTGTTCATGATTTGAAATATAAAATCCAGATAAAGATCACATCAGTTATTAATATTATAAATAAGCATGAGTTGAATTACTCTAGAAGAGAACATTGCTTTCATACTTGAACTTTCGTGGTCCAACAGAAATGCGAGCATTGAGTTTGACTGAGTGGCAGTTGTTTCACATTTTGGAGTTGCCCCTTTGATTTCTTTCCCGGGGAGAGGGAGCTGAACAGACATCTTTTGTTCCTTGAATCTCTAGAGGAGGTTAAATGCTGGCAGTGGTAAACAGCTCGCCACCTTGATTTTCTGGATCTCTTGCTGAAGTTTCCTGCTCTCATTCTCGAATCCCTCTTTGAGACGTTATTCCTGTTTCTAAAGGAAAGATAATAATCAGAACTTGTACAGCTTACCACATTTCCCATATTGACAAATTAGTTCCCCTTTGAGTATTTCCATTAATCCCTCAAGAATTTTGATGCTTATTCTTGAAATTCTTTCCTCCTTTAGGTTGAATTCTCTATCTTTCTGTATCTTTCTCTGTCTGTCTCCCTTTCTCCTGAGCTTCCTATGCCTGCTAATAATTTCTCTGGTCTTTCTTGAGCTTCAGAAATATTGTTGTGATATAGTTTTAGAAATATCGGTGGCCTAGAGTTCCTTTCACTCATATGCCACACATTTTTTTCTGGAAAAACTATATATGTATAAATTGTGTGTGTGTGTGTGTGTGTGTGTGTGTGTGTGTATTTTTTGCTTTATCACTGATGTGGACTCTTGAACATGTGACTAAGTAAGATGGATAAAATGCAGTGGAAAGTTAGCTATGTGATTCAGAAACAGAGCAGGCATTTGATAAAGAATTTAGTACAAGTTTCCAAATTTTAGTGGCAGATACACCAGAAATAAGTTGAAACCACTGGGGCCTGCAGCTGCCCATAGCATATTTCTGGGCCAATATGAAGATTCAGTGTAGATGTGGAGTAATGCTCAGGTAGCAAGAAAGTACTGGCCACATGAGCACTCAACCAATGTGCTTAAAAATGGGTAGATGGTCAGGAGTCTTCAATTCATTATCATGCTCTCAGAAATAAAGTTATACTAGTTTTGGCAGAAAGAAAATCACTGATGATCCCACTGCGTAGGAAAAACTATTTGGATAGTTTACTAGGCAGTATCATGTAGCAAGGTTATTTACATCTCCTAGAATCACCGCATTTAGCATATGAGAAAATAATAGCCTGTGAGGTATTTGGTAAGAATTTGATTACAAATGCCTTAAAGCACTTGTACAATTCTTAGTAATTAATAGCTACTTTTTATTAACAATAACATAATGAAGGATTTCACGGGATTTTATCCAGCAAGTAGATAAAGTTCAGTAAGCACAGATAGTCAGAGATAAAAACAAAGAAACAAAAAAAGGAAATGAGAAATGTAGTAGAGTAACTGGACTGGATATTCTTCTTTTGGAAGCGTTAGTTTCTCATCCTTATACTCTGTTTTTGTTGGGGCACTGGAAGAGAAAACTGAGATGCTGTGATCAAATATCTGTAATTTCAGAGCGAGGGCCCTCTCTTGCTCCAACATTGCCTGGACCCTGTACTTCAGCATCTATTCAGTCAACTGCTTCACATGTTCCTGATAACTCTTTTCTTTCTGTTCCATCATTTGCTCATTCTTCCTTTGGATTTTCTCCAACATTTTCTTTGTAGCTTCTGCAGATTCAGACCTTATACATTCCACTGAGGAAGAAAAGCAAAGAAATGTAAAAATTAAGTTGTACATTATTTTACCTTTTATCCTTTTCAAAACATTTTCATATCATTCAGAATTGTGGTAATTTTTGCATCAGAAGACAGATGACCTTACATGCCAGTTAAGGTAAAACTACCACAGAACTAAGACTGATACTTGCTCTTCTTTCCTTACAAAGATAATTTCCCATGGACCAATATTGCCAGCAAACCTTCCTAGGATTTCTACCTAGTCTCAGTGTTTTCAATTGTTCACACCTTCGACCTCTTTTTCTTTTTCTACGAGTGACTGATCAGTTTGTAGAAGTGCATCTGCCACATCCTTCTTGGAATTCAAATATTTTGGCAGCATCACTCCTGCCTAAACAGAAGACATTCAAATGAGGAAATAGAGACTGTGATTAAAGCAAAACCCTGCAACACATCTGTTAATTCAAATTAATGTTCCCAGTCATATAACAATTCACTTCACAATTCAAATAGCATTTCAAATTTATTAGGTGTAAAGCTCAACTCTGGATCCCCCTTAAATCTCATCCTTCCTAATCACCCCAATTTTAGCATCTAGGAACAGTTCATCTAACCATATCCTTGATATCTTGTTTTCTCCTCACTTGTCCCTCATGTAATCATCAGATATGTAACCAGAATCTGTCACTTGTCATGTACTCCACACAAACACCCTACCCCAAGACTTTATCACCTCCTCTTACCACAGTCTGTCCTAGTTAGAGCAGCCAGAGTTTTACCATGTTATTTTAGGAACGATATAATTGCTCTTATACTCAAAACCCTCTAGAGATGTTGTGTTCAGCCAAATGAATTTCAAGTTGATTTCAGTGTCCTCCAAGGCATTCCCTTTTTTGGTCTTTGGCTTTATCTGCTGGAAACTCTCCTTAGCTTCCTGCTCCCAGCACATTAATTATTTCGCTATTCCTGGAATATGAGGTAATTAATCCTCCTGAACTCTTCCTGTTATTTGAAACTTCCTTCTCCAAATCATCTTTTGTTCCACTAGCTTCTTTGAATAGTCTGCTGAAATTTTATCTCATCTGATATAATCATGGTATAATACTATATTTTCTGGTCAACATCCCTTGTAACTGGGGTGTATATATGATTAAATTCTTGCCAAAAACACAATCAGAAATATTATAAGGTACTTCTTGGAAGTCTCCTTAAACTAATTGATTTGAAACCCTTCTGCTGTTCTGCCCCCCTCCTTTTTCAACTTACAAAGTGGAGTCAAAGGCTGAAGTAATCAGTGGTCTTAGAGCATGAACTCAACTCGAAGCAGAGGCCAAGTACCAAGGTGATGAGACCAAGACGGATGTGGGGCCATCACAGAAGCACCGGGTGATCTCCTTATCACATCTTGGATGCAAGAAAGAATCTATTGGTTTTGGTTTGTTTTTTTTTAAATCATTGATGCTTTTTCTTTTTAAATAAGATGTAGCCAAACCTAAATCTAACATGGAATCTGAATATACCAGCTTAGAAAATTTGTTAAGAGTGCAGATCATGCCACTCAGATTTGCATCCAAGCAATACCACTTGTTACCTGTGTGATACTGGGACAGTCCTTGTAATTCTCTGTGCCTAATTTTCTTTTTAAATCACTGGGTATATTAATAATAAATACTGTATGGATTTGATGTAAGGAATAATTGAACTAAGCTCTAGAACACAATAAGGGTATTAAAAGTCTTTACTGCTACTGTCATTAAAATTATTTGTAAGAGAGAATTTGTTTATTGCTTGTTAATACTTAGACAGAACTTGCTTTTTTCCATTTTATTTATTTATTTATTTATTTATTTATTTATTTATTTATTTAATACCAGAAATTTGAACTCAGGGGCACCCAACCACTGAGCCACAACCTCAGCCCCATTGTGTATTTTATTTAGAGACAGGGTCTCACTCATTTTCTTAGCATCTCACCATTGCCAAGGTTGGCTTTGAACTAGCCATCCTCCTGTCTCAGTGTCCGGAGCAGCTGGGATTACAGGTGTGGGCCACGAGGCCTAAGAACTTTTATTATTATTATTATTATTATTTTTATTAATTTGGTTTTTGCTTTTCTTTTTTAACTTCTCTATCCTTAGCAAATTGACAAGTACCTGACACACAAGACAAAATGAACTGTTGGTGAATGATTGGATGATTGAATGAATGAATGAATTCCACAAACATCTTTTGAAGACTCTCTGTGATTTCCAGGAAGACGCTAACTATCTCATGACAGGCTCTCTTACTGAATGAACCAGTCAATGGGTGAATGAAAGGCAGAGGAACTGCATAACAATCACAGTGCCATCTCCTTGTTCCCAGAGGGGTTTGAAAGAGTCTCCTCAGTAACCCCAGAAATGGTACCAGTTACATAGGTTACCTGTATCCCCTTTCCAGGAGCCTGGTAGTACTTTTTCTTCAGCTCCTTTTCCTTCTTAATAAAGAGATGGTAACCTCCTGGTTTAGAAAATGTCCCCTGCTTTACTTCTTCTTCCAGAGGACCAAAAATATCCTGAAGTAAAGTTGAGCAACAATCCGATGAGGCTTCCCTGTTTCGCTTACAGAAGTCCTCTCTCTTTGCTTCCAGCTGAGCCTGTGAAGTGACAAAAGAGCACAGATGGAGCAGTGAACCACGAGGAGAAGGGTAGTTACAGCTCCTGGGAAGTGCTTCTCCTGTGGAGATTGTGGCATCTAAATGGGAACATTGTCTTCACCACACTGTGACATCCTGCAACTTTCCTAATTGTGATTTTCTAAAGCTCTCTTCCCCTAGTTTTCCTGCTTTCAGAGAGTGATTCTCAAAGCACAGGTATTATTCCATATTAAACATTTATCTTTTCAGGTGTCTAATTTTTGGAGTGTTTCAGAGCCCAGGCATGGCAGTGAGGCAGGCCTGCACTGAGTTCCTTAACCCACCACATTGGGGCTTTGTAACCTTGATGCTTGTGAACTGAGGATTCCATGTCTGTGAAACAGAAGGAGCAATAATCCTCTTGTAGGGTTTTTTTGGTCAGAATATGAGGTGATGCAGACTATAATCCCAGTGACTTTTCTAGAGGTGTTGAGTAAGGACTAATAATTATTTAATACTTTCTTTAACATGAGAATAATTTTGTGTATATTCACTCTACCAATGTAAATAAATTTGTGTATATTCACTCTTCAGGCTAATGAAGTAATGAAGGTTAGATCATAATATACTTTCTTTTGTTGTTGAAATGTGGCATCCATGGTGGGGAAGTTAACAAAAATGAACAATTTAAAGTAAAAATCCTATGATTGGAGTGTCTTTCTTGGTCTTCTAAATTTTTTTTTCTGTCAGCTTACATGAAAAGCAATAAATTATTAGGGTTATTTTTTAAAAAGTGATTTAATTCCAACAGATTATTAGCAGGAAACACAACAGTAATGTGTCTTCTTTCCATATAAAGGAAGAAAACTAAATTAAGAATCTTTTTATAAATGCCATTGTACAATTTACATCATCACTGAAAATATGACACTCAGAGTAGGAAAATATACAAAAACAAATTATTGTGAGAAACTTGGATATTTTGTGCAAAAAAAGTAGTGCCATTTTTTCAATGGACTGAAGGCTGGGCATAATCTTCCAATCATAATTGCAAATATGTATAAAACACTGAGTTTTGCTGTTCTGAGATCTAGGAAAAAGTACTGTTCTCAAGAAGGACCCAGATTTTTCTGCCTATCATGACAGAACACCAAACATACCCCTAATTCCTCCTGGAACTTTTGGTCCACATCCTTGAAAGAATTCTTTATGAAGACTTGTATGACCTCACTCTCACAGGTCCTGTGCAAGTCCAACAGCTCCTAGAAGGTCTCTGTGGGCAACTACACCTTCTGGTCCATCTGCTGGACATAGTGGGCAAGGGCCTTCTGCACAGCAGCAGAATTTTCTATCTGGGCCATGACCACATTCTCCAAGCAGAGCAGATCCCCACTGCTGATGGCATTGACATAAGTCAACACCAGGCTCTCTAGACCTCCAAAAAATAATTTTACAAAATAGTGTCTGTCAGTTGGTGGAATGAATACTCTGTAGAATTTCAAGAAAGTCTCAAAAATAATAATTTTAAACATTTCATTAGAAATAATGGTGATGGAGTAATTTGTTACCTCTAGGTTCACAAGAGATTATTGTGTGTAACCTGTTTTGTTTTCCTTTTTGCCTAAAAGGAAGATTTGGGTTAATTGGATCAAGACAATGATATTCTGGCACATATATATTAGGTCTAGGTCTTTTATTACCTTTCATACTTATTTCTTCACAACTTTTCTCCCCTTTCTTTCCAATTGCCTTTTACTGCTGTGTATGAAAAAGGCCAAGAAGGAATCTAAGCTTTTTTTCCCTGCTTTCCTCGTGGTTCAGGTAACCTGCCCAGTGTCTGCTCTACGTAAATGGATCTTTCCAGGTATTTTCTCAGGAGAGCTATTGTTAGGTGACCAGTTTTCCTGGTTTCGCCAGGGCATTGTTGGTTGCACCACTGAAAACCTCTCATCTCAGGAAAACAGCCTCAGGCAAGTGAGAGTGGCTGTCACACTACAAGAAACAACACTTCCTAACTCCATCCTGGACCTTCTCTTTCTATAGTAAGAAGTAATTTCTCTATGTATTACTTTTTACTTTTCTTTTCTTCTTTGATCTTTTTTAAATCTTAAATTTGTATATCTAAATGCCTGTAGGAGGGGGTTCCAAGATGGCAGACTAGAGGGAGGCTGCGTTCCTTGTTGCTCCGTAACTCCAGTTTCAAACAGAGGATATCCATTTCTTGGTGAGGCAGTTTTTGCTGCTTATCAATTCCCCATTATTCTATTATTCCCCATTATTTACCCCATTTTTCTGTTGTGATGAACTGCAGTCTGCCAGCATATCAATGTCTTTTGTGAGTGCAGATTGCTCACTGTCAGGCGCCTATCATCTACCATTTGCCTGCCTCTGGCCAGTCCATCGCCTGCCTTACACCTATCCATCACCCAACACACGAGGTTCACCTCCCGATCGTCCAACAACAGTAGACAAACTAATCGCCGACCGCCAGTGGAGCACCGGATGCCTGCTGTTGCCCGGAAGTTCTCTGTCACAGTAACTGCATGTTTGATTACACGTGGCTGCCGCCATTTTGAGACATCAGCCAGGCCCCATAGGACCCCTGGCAGGACTGACTGAGCCCCATCTCCAGGATCCCTCAGCCCGACCGATAACTCCCTGCCTCTGGGGCCCTCACATCGACTGACTGCTCCCTGCCACCAGGACCCCCAGACCAACTGACTGCACCCTATCACCAGGACTCCACACTGACTGATTGCACCCGGCCTCCAGGATCCCACAACCACACCAAACACACCGGACCCCTAGGACCCCTTCCTGACCAATGCATCCCACCTCCAGGACCTCCAGCTGGCCACGTCCACACCCTGAGCTGCAGCTCCCCATTTGCCAACACATTTGAAGCCAGAGCGACCATCTTGGATAATCCTGGAAGCCTTAGCTCCTATCTTTAGGTGGGGCAAATCCCATCCTGAGACCCCTGCTGGAGACTTGAAGCTCATTGTCAGGTATCTCTCATGCATCAGGCTACTGAACACTGACTGGGAAGTTTCATTACTATATGACTGTTATACTATAGATTTTCTTTTTTCTCCTTATAGAAAACATTTGAGTTTTTATTTCTTTACTTTTCTTGCTCTCTTTTCCTTTTGTTTACCTGTTCCCTCAAAGTCTCTTTCTCCCTTTTTTGCATGCTAACATCCAATTTCTTTTGATTACACTCTCACCCTTTCTATTATCTAGAACTTCTGTATAATCTTTTCTTATCCCATTAACAGCCACATTCTACATCCCTCTGCATCCTCGTTATCCTCCATTAGAAACTGCAGACCTTATTGCAAATCTGTTTGTTCTATTGAAGATAATATTTTAACTCATTCTGTTTATTATGACAATTTTGTTATTGTCCTCATAGGGGCTGTTTGGTCCAGGATTGCATAGTGTCAGAATTGGGCACTGCTAATATTGATCTCCCCTTAAAGAAAGGGTTTTGGAAACCTATACGGCCACTATAAACCTATAGGGGGAAATCTGTAGTACCCCAGATCTGCACTGCTAAAGGGGAAGATACATAAACAACATGAACAAACAAGGAAAGAAAATGATCCAAACAAATCTAGATTCTATAGTAATAGAATCCAATGACAGTATGTTAGAAGAAATGTCAGAAAAGGACTTCAGATTATACATGATTAAGATGATTCGTGAAGCAAAGGATGAGAGAAGAGAGCAAATGCAGGCAATGAATGATAATACCAATAAGCTGAAGGAGCACCTGCAGGAAGCAAAAGGTCATTTCAACAAAGAGACAGAGATTCTCAAAAACAACCAAATGGAAATCCTTGGAATGAAGTAAACAATAAACCAAATAAAAAACTCAATGGAAAGCATCTCCAAAAGACTAGACCACTTGGAAGACAGAACCTCAGACAAGGAAGACAAAATATTTAATCTTGAAAATAATGTTGCCCAAACATAAAAGATGGTAAGAAATCATGAACAGAATCTCCAAGAACTATGGGACATCATGAAAAGACCAAATTTAAGAATTACTGGGACTGAGGAAGGCACAGAGATACAACCCAAAGGAATGAACAACCTATTCAATGAAATAATATCAGAAAATTTCCCAAATCTGAAGAATGAAATGGAAAATCAGATACAAGAGGCTTACAGAACACCAAATGCACAAAATCACAACAGATCCACACCAAGGCACATTAGAATGAAAATGCCTAACATTCAAAATAAAGATAGGATTTTGAAGGCTGCGAGAGAAAAGCATCAGATTACATATAGGGGGAGACTAATACGGATAGCAGTCAACTTCTCAACCCAGACTCTAAAAGCCTGGACCAACATATTTCAAGCTCTGAGAGAACATGGTTGCCAACCAAGAATCCTATACCCAGAAAAACTAACCTTCATATTTGAAGATGAAATAAAATCCTTCCATGATAAACAAAAGTTAAAAGAATTTACAAATATAAAGACTGCACTACAGAATGTTCTCAACAAAATATTCCATGAGGAGGAAATGAAAAACAACAATGGAGGTCAGCAAAGGGAGAAACTACCTTAGAGAAAAACCACTCAAAGGAGAAACCAAGCCAACTTAAAACCCGAAAATAAGCCAAATGACTGGGAATACAAATCATATCTCAATAATAACCCTGAATGTTAATGGCCTAAACTCATCAATCAAAAGACATAGACTGGCAGATTGGATTAAAGAGAAAGACCCAACAATATGCTGCCTGCAAGAGACTCATCTCATAGAAAAAGACATCCACAGACTAAAGGTGAAAGGATGGGAAAAATCCTACCATGCACATGGACTCAGTAAAAATGCGGGGGTTTTCATCCTTATATCAGATAAAGTGGACTTCAAGCCAAAGTTAGTCAGAAGGGATAAAGAAGGACATTTCATACTGCTTAAGGGAACCATAAATCAGGAAGACATAACAAGAGTAAATATTTATGCCCCAAACAATGGTGTGTCCCTGTACATCAAATAAATCCTTCTCAATTTCAGGAATCACATAGACCATAACACAATAATTCTGGGTGACTTTAACACATCTCTGTCACCACTAGATAGATCTTACAAACAAAAACCAAAGAAACCATACAACTCAATAACACAATCAATAACCTAGGCTTAATAGACAAATATAGTATATTCCATCCATCAACAAGAGGATTCACTTTCTTCTTGGCAGCACATGGAACCTTCTCGAAAATAGACCATATGTTATGCCACAAAGAAGCCCTTAGGAAATGCAAAAAAATAGAGATACTGCCTTGTGTTCTATCAGATCATAATGGACTGAGAGTAGAAATCAATGACAAAATAAAAACAGAAATTACTCCAACACCTGGAGACTAAATAATATGCTATTGAATGAAACATGGATAACAGAAAACATCAGGGAGGAGATAAAAAAAAATTCTTAGAGGTCAATGAGAATGACGATATAACATATCAAAATCTCTGGGACACTATGAAAGTGGTACTAAGAGGAAAATTCTTTGCATGGAGCGCATTCCAGAAAAGAATGAAAAGTCAACAACTAAATGACCTAACATCACAGCTCAAAGCCCTAGATAAAGAAGAACAGAATAACAGCAAAAGTAGTAGAAGACAGGAAATAATTAAAATCAGAGCTGAAATCAATGAAATTGAAACAAAAGAAACAATGCAAAAAATTAACAAAACAAAAAATTGGTTCTTTGAGATAGTAAACAAAATAGACAAACCCTTAGCCACACTAACAAAGAGAAGGAGAGAGAAAACTCAAATTACTAAAATTCATGATGAAAAAGGAAATATCATGACAGATACAACTGAGGTACGTAACATAATTTAAAGCTACTTTGAAAATCTGTATTCCAACAAAATAGAATCTACCGAAGACATTGACAAATTTCTAGAGACATATGCTCCTCTCAAACTGAACCAGGAGGGCATACATGATTTAAACAGATCAATAGCAAGCAATGAAATAGAAGAAGCCATTAAAAACCTACCATCCAAGAAAAACCCAGGACCAGACAGATTCTCAGCCAAGTTCTACAAGACCTTCAAAGAAGATCTCATTCCAATACTTCTCAAAGTATTCCAGGAAATAGAAAAGGAGGGTACCCTACCAAATTCATTCTATGAAGCTAATATCACCCTCATACCCAAACAAAGAAACATCAAATGAAAGAAAATTTTAGACCAATATCCTTGATGAATATAGATGCAAAGATCCTTAACAAAATATTGGCAAACCGTATCCAAAAGCATATTAAGAAAATCGTGCACCACGATCAAGTAGGGTTCATCCCATCTCTGGAATGCAAGGATGGTTTAACATCCATAAATCAATAAATGTAATCCATCATGTCAATAGACTTAAGGATAAGAATCATATGGTTATTTCAATTGACACAGAAAAAGCGTTTGACAAAATACAACACCCCTTCATGCTCTAAACACTAGAAATAATAGGGATAGTAGGAACATACCTGAACATTGTGAAGGCTATTTATGCTAAGCCCATGGCCAACATCATTCTTAATAGAGAAAAACTGAAACCATTCCCTTTAAAAACGGGAACAAGACAGGGGTGTTCTCTTTCACCACTTCTATTCAACATTGTCCTCGAAACTCTAGCCAAAGCACTTAGGCAGACTAAAGAAATTAAAGGGATACGAATAGGAAAAGAGGAACTTAAGCTGTCACTATTTGCTAATGACATCATTCTATATTTAGAGGATCCAAAAAACTCCTCCAGAAAACTTCTAGACCTCATCAATGAATTCATCAAAATAGCTGGCTATAAAATCAACACGCAGAAATCTAAAGCATTTTTATACACAAGCGACGAAACAGCTGAAAGGGAAATGAGGAAAACAACTCCATCTGCAATAGCCTCAAAAATAATAAAACACTTGGGCATCGATCTAACCAAAGAGGTAAAAGACCTCTACAATGAAAACTACAAAACATTGAAGAAAGAAATTGAGGAAGACCTTAGAAGATGGAAAGATCTCCCATGTGCTTGGATAGGCAGAATTAATATTGTCAAAATGGCCATACTACCAAAAGTGCTATACAGATTCAATGCAATTCCAATTAAAATCTCAATGATGTACCTTATAGAAATAGAGCAAGCAATCATGAAATTCATCTGGAAGAATAAGAAACCCAGTATAGCTAAAACAATTCTTAGCAGGAAGAATGAAGCAGGGGGTATCCCAGTACCAGAACTTCAACTATACTACAAAGCAATAGTAACAAAAACGGCATGGTATTGGCAGCACAATAGACAGGTAGATCAATGGTACAGAATAGAGGACATGGACACAAACCCAAATAAATACAATTTTCTTATACTAGACAAAGGTGCCAAAAATATGCAATGGAGAAAAGATAGCCTCCTCAACAAATGGTGCTGGGAAAACTGGAAATCCATATGCAACAGAATGAAACTAAACCCATATCTCACCCTGCACAAAAATCAACTCACAATGGATCAAGGACCTCGAAATCAGACCAGAGACCTTGCATCTTATAGAAGAAAAAGTAGGTCCAAATCTTCAACTTGTTGGCTTAGGATCAGACTTCCTTAACAGGACTCCCATAGCACAAGAAATAAAAGCAAGAATCAACAACTGGGATAGATTCAAACTAAAAAGCTTTCTCTCAGCAAAGGAAACTATCAGCAATGCGAAGAAAGAGCCTACAGAGTGGGAGAAAATCTTTGCCACTCATACTTCAGATAGAGCACTAATTTCCAGAATATATAAAGAACTCAAAAAACTCTACACAAAGAATACAAATAACCCAATCAACAAATGGGCCAAGGATATGAATAGATGCTTCACAGAAGAAGATCTACAAGCAATCAACAAACATATGAAAAAATGTTCACCATCTTTAGTAATAAGAGAAATGCAAATCAAAGCTACACTAAGATTCCATCTCACCCCAATTAGAATGGCAATTATCAAGAATACAAGCAACAATAGGTGTTGGAGAGGATGTGGGGAAAAAGGTACACTCATACATTGCTGGTGGGGCTGCAAATTAGTGTAGTCACTCTGGAAAGCAGTGTGGAGATTCCTTAGAAAACTTGGAATGGACCCCCCATTTGACCCAGCTATCCCTCTCCTTAGCCTATACCTAAAGGACTTAAAATCAACATACTGCAGAGATACAGCCACATCAATGTTCATAGCTGCTCAATTCACAATAGCCAGACTGTGGAACCAAACTAGATGTCCTTCAATTGATGAATGGATAAAGAAACTCTGGTATATATATACAATGGAATATTACTCAGCTATAAAGAATAGTAAAATTATGGCATTTGCAGGCAAATGGATGAAATTGGAGAATATCATGCTAAGTGAGATAAGCCAATCTCAAAAATCCAAAAGGCAAATGATTTCACTGATAAGCAGATGATGACACATAATGGGGGGGGGGACAAGAATGGAGGAAGGAGGGACTGTAGAGAGGAAAAGAGGGTGGGAGGGGTGGGGGGAAGGAAAAAATAACAGAATGAATCAAACATCATTACCCTATTTAAATGTATGATTATGCAAATGGTATCCTGTTACTCCATGTACAAATAGAAGCAACATGTATCCCACTTGTTTACAATAAAAATAAATTTTAAAAAATGCCTGTAGGATATCCCTTACTGTGTATATCAGATGAAACTCCATAGTAAATAATTCTAATACAAACAACTGCATCTACTCTGTAAACCTAGTCCTCCTGATATGACTATGTCAGTAAGTAGCATATCATCAGAACAGGAAACTGTATAGATAGACTTAAAATGTTCTCCTGATTTCCTCCATAGATCTATATTCCCTTTATTATCAAGCCTTTTGAATTTCACATCCAAAATATGTTCAAATCTTGTCCATTTCCACTGCCATAATCAATCCCCATTTATAACTAAACCATTGCAAAGAGCATCTACCTTCTAATTCCTTCCCTCAGAGAATCCAGTGCATTTTCTAAGAAACACTCAGAAAGATAGTTATAAATATAAATTCCCCAGGTCTTCCCACAGGGCTTAGGACCAACTGTAAACTCCTTGAATCACCAGTCGATCCTCTTGAGCCCTGAGCCCTGCATACTTCTTCAGTGATGGCACCACACTCATCCTCTTTCCTCTGCCCCCATCACCTGTCTTTCTTCTATTTGGTTGACATTGCAAAGTTCTTTTTTCCACAAGCCTTTATTCATTGCAATATTCTGTTGGTAAGCCATCCTTTCCTGTTCTTCTGGTTAACTCCCGTCCCTTTTTAAGTTCTCATCTTACACATCACCTTTACAGACAAATATTCTCTATCCCAATCTAAATGACATCGCACATGCCTAGACCCTTACTCTCTCCCAGCAACCGATTACATTTATTTATTATACTAATAATTATGAATTTTATTTTGTACTTTTTAAAGTATCTTTTGCTACCATTATTCAGGAATGGGGATATAAATCACATTTAATTTATTCACTAATATACCAGAGGTTGGTTCATTGCAAGCATTCCTTATTTTTGAATTTAAGAACAAGAAAATTGCACAATAGTTAGGGTCAAAGTCACATTTAAATGTGATATTTACTTTTTTTTTTCTGACAACTGCTCTCTCTCTCTCTCTCTCTCTCTCTCTATATATATATATATATATATATATATACACATATGAATCTTAATAGGCTCCTTCATAAGTGGGAAGCTGAGAAGTTACTAGAGTTCTACATGTTGGTGCACAATGTAATCCCTGTGACTCAGAAAGCTGAGGGAGGACAATCACAAATTGGAGGTCAGCCACAGCAACTTAGCAAGAACCTGTCTTAAAAATTAAAAAAGGGCTAGGAGGGTAGCTCAGTGATAAAGCACCCCTAATTTCAATCAATAGTACAAAAAAAAGAAGAAAATAAAAAAAAAGGAAAGTTTACTACAGAAAAATTACATTTTAGTTTTCATTTTGTCCTAGTTGCTATAAAAATAAGTTTTTTTCAGTTTTCTTGTAAAGTAATTAACGTGATCTGTGTGTTATGTTTTCCTTAAATCATTAGACAAGTGTTTGTGTGACGTAACATTTATGACTCCCCTCTTGTGTCCTTACAATAGGCAGAAGGAAAGTCCAGGTAAGAAGCTGGGAGACAGAAGGACTCACGTGGCCCATTGACTGTGATGCCACCAGGCAGAGTCTTGGCACTGGAATCACTGATGACGTATAAATAGAATTCTAAAGCTTGTTCTACAAATTCAGGACTCAGGTCTTTCTCCTCTAGCTGCTCCAGCTGCATAAGGTACTTCCTCTGAGCAGGCCGGTCAAAGATAAAGCACTTTCTCTTTGGGAAGAACTTCTGGTTGCATAACCGAGGCTCATTAAAGTTCTTACTTTTTTTTATCAGTATCTGCAGGAATGAAAATTAGATGAAGTGAACTTCAAACTAATTACTTCAAATGTATAATCAATTCAGAAAGTCTATGTAAGGAGAAATGAAACCATGAAAAATGCAGTGGGAAAACATTCCAAACAGAAATCACATCACCTGAAAAACCTGAGGAAATAACCGAGTGTATACAACCTATACCAAGAAGTCTACTGTGGTAGGGTAAATGTCCTAAAAGAAAGAGGCGCAAGATATAAAATCTCTAAACCAAAGTAAGGAGTGTGAAATTTAATATAAATTAAATGGGTAGCCAGAGATGGATTTTGAGTGAAGAGAATATGGTATGGTTTTTAATAAAAGAACATTCTGGCTGTGACTGCATCTGAGAAAGTCAAGATTATAAACAAAGAAAACAAGCAGTTAAGGAGAAAACAAAGATGGGAGAATGGAAGTTTAGACTAGAGCTACCTTATAGGAGGTACTGAGAATAGGTCAGTCCATGGAAATACCTTTGCCAGTGCAACTGAAAGGTTTTGTCAACTAATACTTTCAAGGATGCAAGGGAAGAAATCATAGGAGATGATGCCTGTGTTTCCGGTCTGAACATCCTTGTGGATGATGTGGGAGCTTACTGGGGTGGGACAGACTGGGTAAGGGACTGAGAGCAGGGAAAGAAGGGAAGAGACACAGCAATTACAGAGTTGTTTTCAGAGTTCATGATAAAAAAGAGGATGCAGCAAAGGAAATTAAAAGGTCTGGAAAGCGGAATATTAGAAACTATGACATTCTAGATACAAAAAAGGAAATGTTTGAGAAAAGAGGATAAGATTGATCTATCAGATCCTTCTGAATAGCAAATGAGATGAGAATTACCTATTAGAAACAGCAAAGTGAAATTGAGTTCAGTGCAATGCTTAGAACTTAACTTCATGAGAATGGTGATGTTGTTGATAATGACCTAGACTAAGTAATGCAGAAGGGTGTTGATAAATACATGAGAAGGTGAGGTAATAGAGAGACCAGAGTGTTATATGAATATATATGGGTTGCTAATGTCTAAAAGATATCAGCAGCTAAAATTGTTGACAAATATAGGGTGTGTTTCCTGGGTGGTTGGGAGATGACATCAGCAAAGAAGGGTGATGGAGTCTTCAATTGAGTGTGGGTGTGTGCTTCAAATAAGGTTCTCTTTTTAATGTCGGGGGAATAAGAAAGTGTCTGTAAACTAAAAAGGAGCAAGAAACACAAGTATCTCAATGAAGAGACAGATGATCACAAAATATGGAATAAAAAGTTATCACTTAAGACTAATGGAGAGGTGTATAGGGTAAATAATGTCTGGCATATAGCTATGTGTCAGAAAGTAACATTTAGAACAGATGAAGAAAAAAAAAAAACCCAGAAATTTGCTGTAGTGAAGACATGAGTTCCAGAGAATGATGAATGTTTGCAGAAGGTGGTAGATTAAGTCAAAAAGGAATGATCCAAGTGTTGTGTGGCTGGGTGTCTAAGGATATGTGAGACCACGAAGGCTTGAACTTTGGGTGATGATTGAGATGTTGAGCATAATGGGATTCTTCAGTACTTGTTGCCTCTGTACCTATGAAGATAGGAGCTATAATTTTCTAGTGTAGTGCTATTCTGGACCTCATAAAAAAGGATACTGCAGTTGGTCCATGGCCTGCTGGTTGATGATTCCTATGCTGTTGTAAATGAAGATGCTGCTCAGGAGGATTGCCAGGGCAAAGATCCAGCCATCATTCTGATTGTCTCCCTATAAATCAGTGCAGAAGTCACACAGAACAGTGCTTAGTTCAGATGGCAAAGACTGAATGTTAGTTCTGTCTTTCATTAGCTAGAGAATCATGGGAAAGTTACAGTGACCTGCAATATTATTTTCACTTCTAAAAGGAATTAAAGAATATTGAATTCCTGGTGTATAAGTAAAATAAGACACTATATAAATGTATGAAGAGTATGACACACATAAGCATTTGATAATATTTTAGTATCTATTATTTATCAGCTACTAAAATTCAAGCTATTTTAATAAGGGTATCCTACCTTAGTTGATGGACCTAATCCATTTCCATGACTTGTCATTGTAAAAAACTTTTTAGCAGTAGTTAAAATAAGTTCATTGAATAAGAGGCTTCCAAGCCTAAGATTTGATAAGAGTAGCAATATATGATCCTTAATGAATATAGATGTAATCATTAGATATTATACTTTCCTTCTCTTAGTAGTGCTTCTGTGAAAAGGGGTATTCTTACCATCTTTGTGGATTCATGCTGAAAAGTCAGGCATGTTTGTAAAAAGTATAGCCCAGTTTAGGGATATCTTCAGGCATCTCTCAAATATTTTGCTATGATATGAAAGAAAATTACTAAAAATAGATGTCATTATTTTATAGTTGACCCATAATTAAGCAGATGAAGTGGGTATCTACTCTCAGATTTCATATCAAGTAAATGAAAAGAATAATACATTAATAAGATTAGTCAGAAGCACAAATCAAGGAATGGGAGTTACAAGTACAGAGTGGGGTATTGATCTGATACAAGTAGAATGTAAAAGACTTCTTTTTCACTTTCTCTATGTCTTATAGCCTCTTGGTGTCAAGCAGGACTGGGTGTGTTCTCCTTTCTGGGGATGAGGCACACACCACATCCAGATTCCCTTGGTGTGAGACTGCACCGTGTAGCCCAGAGAGAAGCCCGTAGAGAAGAGTAAGGATGAGAGGGGAAGAGACTGAGAAAAATTTAATATACAATTAAAAGATAAAAGAAACAGCAAGTATTGATTTTAATTACAATCCTAGAAATAGGAATATTAGAGTATCCAGTGCAGTATGAAACCTTCATTTCACCTTAAAGTTCAAGGGAAGCTTGCTGTTACTACTTGAACATTCTAGTCAAGGTCTTATCATTCATGTTTATGTAAGCTAATTTTCTTCCTCAATACATTATTTTCCCCATAAAAGCAAACATACTTTTAAATGGGAAAATAATGGCAAAGTGGGATAAATGAGTTGATTGTTTCAAATTCTCCAAAGAGAACGTAAGGAGTTCATTAGTGGATGGAAAGTTAGCTTTCACTGTCCCTCCCTGACTCTAACTTTCTCTCCTCCAGCCCCAGGCTGGTTGCCCACAGTGTGGAGGACAGAGGGCTCAGCAGAGCTTTGCTGGTGGCACTCACCCTTTTGCTTCCCAGTGAGTTTGTTCATCAGGTAGGATTGGCCCGTGCGGTAGAGGCCCACAATGGCCACCACCACCACAGGCTGTGTGTTGCCTGACAGGATCTGCAGGGCTTCCTGCTTGACCACTAGCTGCTCCTCCATGTCCTTGATGAGGTACATGGGGCCTGGCATGGCCATCTCTGAGGCCATGTCTGGGATGGTACTCTGTCTGCAGGACAAGAGGTGAGATGGGCAGCAATTTCTAGTCAGTAAACTGAGTTGAACTTAACCGTATGGGCTAAAATTCTGTATTCTGTCCTTGATCTCCTATGTACATCTTAAAAAGACCTGTCAGGCTTTCATGCTATCCTAAATACTGGTCTACTAGCTCTTTTCAGAATAGGGTTATTTTAGAATCGATTCCCGAAAAAGTTACATAATGGGATTAGAGTGTTTTAATATACCATTTCTTCAACTTCCCTTACTATTAATGTCATATATAACCAGAGAACAATGGCTGAAGCCAGAACTTCAACAGTAGTTCAGTACTATTGACTAATGTACACACTGCATTCACTGTTTACTAGTTTTCCACTGATGTTCTTTTCTGCTCCCCAGTCCAATTTAGGACTCCCCACAGGTAAGTCATTAGTGTCTTCTCATCTTTGGTAGTTCCTAATTTGTCACCTTTCATGACTTTGACACTTCAGAAGGGTACTATCATGTAACTTTTAGACTGCTTTCAATTTTGGTATTGCTGATGATTCCTTCATATTAGATTGAAATTATACCTTTTCTGTAAGAATGTCACAAGAGTGCTATTCTGCCTTTCTCAGTGGTTCACATTACAAGATTCATGACATTGACATGATTTATCCTGATTCTGCTATCTTAAATTTGATTGAGTGGTTAAGGTAATATCTGCCAAATTTCTCCACTGTGAAGTACTAATACCAGTTAAAAATTTAAAAGTAACCTTTGGGGAGATACTTTTCAAATTATGCAAATATATTCTCATCATACTCTCATATTTTTTGGCCACTAATTTTAGCATGCATTGATAAGTCCTGCTTGTAAGTTAATTACTATTGAATTTCCCTGAAGGTGATTTTTTTTTCTTTATGCTTTTTCTTTTTCTTTTTCTTTTTTTAATCTGAGAATTGAATCCTAGGATGGTTAACCACTAAGCCACATCCCCAGTCCTTTTTATTTTTATTTTGAGACAGGGTCTCACTAAGTTGCTTAGGGCCTTGCTAAATTGGTGAATCTGACCTTGAACTTGTGATCCTCTTGAGTCACTGGGATGACAGACATGAGCTACAGAGCCCAATTGAAGGTCATTTTCTATTCTCATCATCCCATCCTTTTGTTAATCAGAATTCTACTTTAGGAATTATACATTCTTTTTATTTACTCAGACATTTATTTAGTTGTGTCAGCATAGACTTAAAAATGTGCACTCTGTGGGTTTTAGAAATTGATAATCAGTATTTATTTTGTTGCTCAACTTGTCCCAGATTTTATCATTAAGAGCTCCTACAAACTGGATTCTGTATCCTCTTGACATGATTCTATTATATTTTCTGTTCTTTCTGTGCAGCACAAGAAATTCCAGGGCCATGTCACATTTTCCCTGCTTCACTCCTAGAATTTACCCTTTCTCCCAAATGCTGTGGATCCTTTAATTTGGTAAATGTATTTAAGACACAAACATTCCATACTAGGCATATTTGCTGTTTCTAGTGCATCTCAGGGGAAAAGGTGAAATATGTGTAGGTATGCTAGCGCACATGCAACATATTCTCTACCAAATTTTTGCCTATTCATTTCTATGTATGACTTGAATCCTTGATGTTATTTCCAATTTAGTTCAACACAACTAAATTCATTTAAGCTTCCTCGTTTTTTTTTTTTTTCCTTTTTTCTTCTCCTTTCTCTAAAAGAAGACTGGTTGACAACACACATAATAGATTTACCTATTTGCTTTAACTTTACGACACACGTAGCACAGTTTCAAAGTTTCTGATCCAAAGTTCTGTGAAAACAAATTTATCAACTAGAGTGAATTATTAGTGGATGCAGTATTCCAAGGTTGCATAGTTCTTTAATTCTTCACCCTTTTCTGGTATGGTTAAGTTGTAGTGGGAAATGAGGTTCAGGACAATGAGATTGGGAAGCAATTATTAGTGTCACCGTGGCCCAGGGGGACAATTCCCAAAGTCTGAACCCCAAGCACAGTAGTGCTTTTACTTTTATACATAAGCAAGTTTGGGAAATAAGGTTAGGGAGTTGGTGTGATTCTATTGGAATGTACATTCTACATTTCTCATGTGGGTGCAAGCTTGTCAACCACCTACAAATTCTAACCTCATACAGCTTAGGGACTTGTATTGCACTAAGTTTAAAGGGGGAATGTTTTGACCCCATAGTTTTAATTTCTGTTTCTGCCACTGTGATCGTTATAGATACCCATTCACTACTTCAAGGCTCTATGGTTAAATGTTAGTAAGCACAGCTGCTGTGGGGTCAGCATGGAAATCCAGACTGTCAGCTCTTAAACTGCTAGAGTTTTCATTTTGCTCTACCATGATTATTAATTTGTAGCATAGTTAGAGTCATTCATCGCTCTTTCTGTTCCATTTGGGCATCATTTGTATCTTGATGTCTTAGTTGATTTTAAGCATGTGTTTAACTTTTGGCTATATTAAACCCCATGTTTCTAAAAGTCAGAGCTTTAAAAGAGATGTGGTTAGAAAAATGTTACTTCATCTCACCAGTGTATTCCCATTACAGCTGTCTTTCTTTTGTTCCATCAGAAACTCACCCATCCTATAATGATATCCATTCTTATTAGTTGCTGGTTTATCTTTGGATTTCATTCACAAAATATTCATATGAAGTCGATTTTCTTATTTAAATTTTCCAACATAAGATCAAATGGTATAACGATAATTGAAAATCAATCCATATCAGTTCATAGAAAATGTTGTCAATTATTTTGACAAGTATTTACTCCATTATATGGATATACCCAGTGTATTCAATCATCTCCTATGTTTGAACTTTTAAATTGTTTCTAATTCTCATAATTACAAAGTTGCAACAAGTAACTCTGCTAACCTTGTGCATATGCATTTTCCTATTTTTCCAGGTGGAACTTCAGAATTGAATCATACATGTGGGATTACTGGGTCAAAAATGAAAATCCTATAGATTCATTAGATATTGCCCAGTCCCTCTCCAGAAAGGAATACCACCTTGCATTGTCATCAGTTTATCTTGCATCTCATTTTCCAGAAAATGGATTTTTTTCTAGGTGCCTCACATCTTCCAACATTACAACAAAATTTGGTTTGGAGGCCTTTCCTGTTCACATTGACATCTTTCAACTGAGCAAAGCTGAGCTGTCTGAATTTACACATTATGTGATAATAATGAAACAGATTACATTTGCTTCCCTCCCCCATTTGAGAACAAGTTCCTTATTGTGAGAATAGTAGCTGAGGGACTGACCCCTCCACCATGACCTAATTGGTGCCCTGGAAACTGAGGTTGGAGATTGCCCCTCACCAGGCCTGTCCAGCACAGGAGAAATCTGCATGTGTGGCTTCTCTGCCTTTTGTCTCACTGCCTCTTCTTTAGAAACTTTTCTCATATTCAGAGATTTCCAAGAGGGAATTCTTTTTTAATATCACTTTATATTTCTTCATTTTATTTTCAGTTTTATTCTCTTAAAATACAACATCTGTAATTTTTCCAGGTGCACCTTGATTATATGAAATTAGTGATATCTGATCTCATTTGCCTTTTAGTTACAAAATCTAAGCTAAGCTATTTTCATAGCTGAAACTACGACCTGCATTTACTTCTTCTACTTTCTCTTACTGTTTCTATTAAAGCATTATAGTTAGGCATATAGTGGGGTGTGATGTAATCATATAAGCATGGAATACAATTTGTTCCACTTTAAATCCAGTACTTCCTCTGTGCCTCCCCTCTCCTTCCTCTTCCACTACTCCACTGGCCTTCAGTCTGTTTATTTGTACTTTGTAGATATACATAAGGGTGGAATTCACCCTGTTATGTTTACATACGAACATAACATATTTTGGTCAATTTCTTTCCATTGTTCCTCCCTTTTCCCATCCCTCCTCCCTCCCCCTCAATCCCCTTCCTCTACTCCTCTGATCTCCCTTTAATTGTCAGGAGATTCCTCTCCAATCTTTCCCCCCATGTTTTGCTCTAGCCTGCATATGAGAGTTAAGGAAATTTTCAAACAATAAGTTTCTTCTATTTTCCTTCAAAGCTGGTTTTGAATAAAACCTGTTTCTCACTAAGTGAACTGTGAACATTTCGGGAATAGTGAACATTGTGAAGCCCCCACCCCCACATTGGTGCCACCATCCTGTGGAGTATGTAGATTCAAATCTATCTCTGGTTTTGAAACAGACTCCATCCTAACCCAGACTTGGTCCGGGTTTCTTCCAGGCCTGTTCCTGTGGGACGCAGGCTCCCCAGTGTCTTCCTCCTCTTGCTGTGCAGAGCCTGCCATGCTCCCAGGGCTCCCTGCTGCCCACTCACTCCTTAATCTTTGCTGTGCCTCAGCATCACGGTCTTTCACTGGAGCCTGTGTCTCCAGTCTGACCTTTAGTCTATTGACTTTTGGCTCTGTTATGTTACCAGAATTTGTATTCTCTTTGTGTTAAGACCGATTCTTTATTATCTTCATGTACATCAACTGCATGTTGCTTTTAATTATTTCAGATAATAAAGATATCCTTACAAAATAATCTAATGAATCAGCATTGGTTTTCCTTTGAACTCTGTTTTGTATAGAGTGTTATATACACAACTGCTTATGCTTTCTCTTTAACCAGAGCTTGAGAATTGGATAATTTGTAAATTTCATAAAATGAAAAGGAGTGAAAAAGTCTTCCATGAATGAGGTCGGAGAAAAGGGAGATATAAAGGAAGGACAAGGAAACAATTTTATTCAGGACTTTCTCAATCTTTCCTAGGCCTGTCATTCTCAATAATCTGGAAAATCTGTAAATCTGGCTTGTGTGCTCTTAATTAGCCCACTAATAAATAGATTAATTTAATAGAGATATGACATTGTAATAAACCTATAATTTAGGGAACTTTCCAGTTTTATCTACTGGATTAGATATTGCAGACATCAACCTAAGGATCCTGAGAACCACCAGATCATCATGAACCATCCTGAGGTCACCAGACTGGTATCAACTCCACATACCTCTCATACCCACACCTTTCCAAGTTTCCTTTAAAAGAGCTGGGAACTCCACAAACTTGTTTCTCACTCTTGAGATGTCCCTGCATTCTCCCTTGAATGTGTATTCCTTGCTTTCCTAAATAAATATCTGTGCTTCTGCAACACGTGTTGGAATTCTTTTCCATCATGTCTGTCAAAGACCCTACTTGTCCTGAGCTGAGTTCCCCCTTCTCTCTGGAAATTTCTCAAACCCTCTTCCAGAGATCTCCCTTCTGATATTACCAGGCCTGACCTAGTGTTTTCTGTACTATCCCAGAGAGTCAAAATGATGATGAGAAAATATGTGTGAGCTCTTTGAGTACAGATAAATATAGACACAGGCACCCGAGTTCTCCTTCTCATCCTGTAAGCGCATTTGGCCAGCACTATACTGTTGATTACTTCTGTCCTGCTCCACTTAAAACTAGTAAGATGCCAGTCCTACCTCACTCAGGCTTCTTATCTCTTCAGGGGTAGCTAGAAAAAAGGCCACACATTATTCTATGATCAGGACCTTTTCCCACTTACAACAATTACCCTCTGGGATTGCTGGTAAGCTGATAGTCTGGTTTTTTTTGTTTGTTTGTTTGTTTTTGTTTTTGTTTTTGTTTTTGTATCATGGATGGAACCCAGGGGTAATGAGCAACATTATCAATCCTTTAAAAAATTTTTTTTAAAATTTTTTGAGACAGGGCCTCCTAAATTGCTGAAGCTAGCTTTGAATTGCAGTTCTCCTGCCTCAGTCTCCCAAGTGGCTGGGATTGTCTGTGTGTTCCACTGTGCCAGGCTTGATAATCTTTTCAGTTTGATTACATAAGGCATATCACCACATAATAGGAAATGATCAATGACTGGCTCAGAAATAGTGTCTACACAAAGATTTAAAACCTCCCAAATGATCACTGGGATAATTCCCTCTTTTGGCATATTTCAGTTTGTCTAATTTGCCTGGAGCTGTAAAAATTGCCAATAAAGCAAGATTTCATCTGAATTTCATTAGGTGATTAAGTGTCAAGATGGAAATGCCAATCTTAAATCCTTCCCAATTCCCTATGTGGGTTCTACTTTTGCTGAACCAAATTCAACACAGCAAGAGCAATGGGCTCTTAAATGACAGCTGCCTCCTGATATCACCATGATTGCAAGTGAGCTCCTATTCCACATCTGACTCAGGAGCAGCCTCTTGGGGGATGTTCATTTCAGAGAGAACCAATTCACCTCATAAACCATGTCCCACCCCTGCCCCAGTATCACCTGGAGCAAGGATCCTTTAGAGTTGGAAGAAGGCAGCTTCCAAGAGGTGAACAGTGCTGATGAGCTCCTTCCCTTCTCTTTCTCAGTTTGACCACAGTGTTTTCTCTTTCCCTGTCTCTGCCACATTGCTGTATTACCTTACCACTCCTGTAAGTAAAAAAATTCTGTGACTTTCTAGACTTTCTTCAGGAACCTGATAAGGAGACATTTAAACAAAAGGCTTTCTCTGAAAAGTACAAACACACAAGTCTAATGTGAAGGTGAAAGAACTGAAAACAAAGCAATGACTCAGCAGCCTTAGAGAAATCCCAGAAAGGATGCCTCCAATGGGAGAATTTTACATGATTTCTCTACTTGAACTTTCATTTCAAACAGGCTGAATTTGTGTGCCTCCCATCTGAAATTGGGAGTGGCTTCCTCATGCTGAGAATGGAGTCTGGCGAGAGACTGTGGCCCCCAACCCTGACAGGCACCAGAGAATCTGCATGAGAAAGGAGATTGCTCTGCAGGACTGGCTAACACAGCTCAACCAAATCTGCACATGTACATCTGCTACTGGTCTCACGCCCCTTCCCCTTTGCCTCCTCCCCTTTAAAATTTCTGCCCAACTTCAGGGATTTCATAGATGGAACATTTCAGAACAAATAAATTTCTTCTTTCTTCTTTTAAAGTTAGTTTTGAGTAAATTCTATCTTACAGCTAAGTCGACTCTGAATATGTCTGAAGCAGCAAGACTTAGAGCCTAGCCTCTTCCCTCCTGGTTGGTGTTATAGTCCCTCGAAACACAACTGGAAGAGATCTCAAAAACTGCTTGCAAGTTGGGCACTGTGGCACATGCCTGTAATCCCACTGGCTAAGGAGGCTGAGACAGGGGGATCCCAAGTTCAAAACAAGCCTGAGCAACTTAGCAAGGCCCCTTAGTAAAACCCTGTCTCAAACTGAAAAATATTAAAGAAATGGTGGGCTGGGGATGTGTTTTAGTGGTTGAGTGCCCCTGAGTTCAACCCATGGTTAATCAAACAAACCAAACAAACAAACAAACCAACAAACAATCCTGCTGGCAATAAAAAAATTAAAATGCTTCATTGGATCAGTAAAATGAGGTTCTTTGTCTCATGTTTGTTGGTCAGTGTGAGGACTGTGGGGCTTATGTGATATTTTTTATGTCCCACTGATTTGAGTATTAGACTCATTCACAATGGATCTAGGTACCTGTGCTTAGTAACTGAGAACTGCATGTGTCCTGAGGGAAATGTCCGTGTCTTAACCACCTCTGATCTGAATACTGATCCCAGGTCCTGGAACTTAGTGTTTAATACATAATAAATAAAGATGAGGATAGCTTTCTACTGCACATGTGACCCTGAAAACTGCTTTGCATAGATTATCCCATTTTATTCTTAAAACAAATACTTTTATCTTAATGTTATAGAGAAATTTGATGACTTGTTAAAATACCAGAGCTAATAAGCAGAATTTGAATCCAAGATATCTTCCTCCAAAACCCACTCTATCACACACTTCTCTAAAATACTTCTCTTTGTTGAGTGAACAATCATGTTTGCTAATCCTCAACTGCTTTTTATGCCACATTCTGTACATATATCATTGAAACTTCACTTTGCTGCTTGATGATATGAGGTATTTATTTTCCTTTTTGCCAGGAAGAAAAAGGTTCAGAAAGGAGATTAGGAATGTGTTTACCTAAAGCCACTGAACTACACCAAAATAGCAAGTCATTGAGTGAGATTCAGATTTGGAAATCCATCTGATTAAAATCAAAGTCTCTCTGTTACAGGGCGGGGCCTTTTAGGAAATAGAGGGAGCATGAAGGCCCAACTTCAAGCCGTGACTCTTGCAATCAAGTCAGAAGAATTTCAGATTTATCACTTGGGGTAACAGACATGAGTTTATTAGAAGGAATGGGAATGGGGAAAGAGGGATACTCTCAAGGGAGAGAGGGGTCCTCAAAGAGAAAAGAGGGACAGCATATGTCTTCTGTTACAAGAACCCCCCTTCCGAGGGTAACTTGTGTTCCTCTTACTGAAATGATTTGGGGCCTCCATTTCTCTTTAAGACAACTGGTTGTTTGATGAGAATTACAACATATCCTGTCCACTTGAACCAGGTAGGACTGTAGATAAGTTTTCCATGAGGGATTTTATAACAGAAAAACACATACTCATCAAGAAGTAAGTTTTCTTTTGAAAAATACAATCTCCTATATCACAAAACATTTTCTGCTATATCTTAAGTGCTGCAATTTATTGATGCTTATGTTAGGTAAGTGTTGAATACACTTTGAATATACATAGTCCATCATTACATTAATTTTCAACTACATATGTATCTTATTTTAAGGAAGATCAGATAGGAAAGTTTACTTGGTAAGATGCATTATACTTGTCTTTTTTGTTTGGATACAATCTAGGGACATTTGATGTATTTTCAGGGGTCATTGAAATTGTTTTTTCCTGGTGAACAAATAAGAATATAAAGCTTTATGAAAATAGCAGGTAGTAACTGAGTCAAATTATTAAATCATCCATGATGAATATATTTTAAATTATTTCACAGTCTCAAAACCTGTTAGGAGAGCTCAAATAAAATACCATAAACTATCTGGCAATATCTATAAAATAGATATTTATTTCTCATAGTTCTGGAATTTGGGAAGTACACGGTCAACTCGTTGGCTGATATGGTTTCTGGTGAGGGCCAACTTTCTGGTTCATGGATGTCACCATTACAGGGATGGAGCCTTCTGGGAAACTGAGACACAGCTATGCCCCAATTCTTGTGATCAGGTCTGAAAGATTTCAGACATGTCACTCAGAGTAACAGGCATGAGTTTATTAGAAGGGACAGGAAAAGGGAAAGAGCAAAGTTCTCAATGAAGAAAATGGGTTCTCTCAGAGAGGAGAGAGAGCATGTCCCTCCTCCCTCCAGTTTTGTTGGGGTTTCAGGGACGTTTCCAGAGATTTCCACCCAGATCCGTCTCCTAACTTTTGACTGACAGCCGATTGATATTCAACTTTCAAGTCTCCACTCCCATGACAACTTAGGTCACTCTGGCCCATGATAACTGCTTCTAATTGGAACCTGTCCTCATAGACTTTATAATCAGGGGAAATTATCCTTATCTCTCTGAATTCTGGGTTCAGATCAGCAAAATGGTAACAAAAGTCCCCCCTTCAGGTAATTTCTTTTTTTCTGATCAGAATTATTTGAAGTCTGCATTTATCCTGCACATAGCAGGTAGTTTTCTGAGGAATGTAACATATCCTGGCCACCTAAGTCAGGAAAGGCTGCAGATAAATTGCTTCTTAGAAAAGAAAGCATGTGGGGTCAGCACAGTGGGCTGGTTCATAGAATTCTTCCCTTAACCTCATGATCCACCACTCCCATTTGTATGCCCCTCTTTAGTGCCTTCTAACTCTTTCCTCATTTAATAGAAGGTGTTCAACCTGAGGGCTGCAAAAACCCAGCATACTGTTTGCTGATGTCAAAGAAAGAACTTGGAGGATTCAACAGAGTGATTTGGACATTTATTACTCATACCTTCCCTTGGCTACATAAAGCTGGGATAAAATAAATAGATTTTTGCACTGTGCTTGCAAACAGGGGAATATACAAAGGACAGGCTGCATGTCCAATGTGCAGGGGGACTTCTTCAGATGTTTAGAATACATGGTATTACTTCACACCCAAGCTCACGCTGCTCTGATCCCTATCTCAAGATTGAAATAAGGGAAGTGGCATTTCCCTTCCTACCTTCCCTAACACATCACTGGGAGTCCTGACTCTTCAGAAACAACAAACTCTAATGCTGACTTGTGTTCATCACAACACTCCATCCCTTTAGTACCTCCAGGGACCCTTCATGTTCCTCACTTTTTTATATCACACCCTATCCTCCACAAAGCCCTCAGAAGAGGATTCTAGGGACACACTGCATCTATATGAAGAGCAAGAACTGCTCAGTGGGCATGATAGAGTAATTAAAATTGCACAGAAGACATGTCACCATGTCCGAGGAAGGGAAATTAGCCATCTGTAGAACAGATCAATTGAAAGGCATAGATGCTATGGATTTGTTTAGATACTTGTGTTAAAGCATGACTGATATTGTGTTCATCATCAGGTATATCCACACAGCAGTCTGTCCCCAAGACTGCAGATACTCTGCTTTGAGCAGCTATCAATGTATATAATAGCCATCCTATTTTGGAACACCACCTTCTATCACTGGAGTAGTGTCTTCAATTAATAAGGTTATGACATATTTAGTCTGATGGAGAGCTTGAGCAGTGTGGGAGGCTAAAGACAAGACCTGAATTTCCACATCCATCATCACAGCTTGAGGAGAAAGTAGAGCTAACAGAATGACCAGGAGACACAGCATTACCTTGTGGGATGCACATTTGACTATCTCAATGACTGGACGTCTGTGGTAAGAGAGGTAAAACTCAGGCTGGTTATAAATTCATTCCATGTCCTATCCAATGATAAGGTAGTAAGGCCATCCACAGGGCACACACATCCACACGCACCACATGCAGGAGGAAACCCCATGAGCAACACAGTGATAACAAAGGACATCTGTTGAATTCACTGAGTTCTTGCACAGAAGGTCAGGCATAGAGCTCATAGTCGTGTTATCATGAACATATTGGGTGACACAACAGAAAGCTCTCTTTCTAACTTGCCATGATCTTCATGGCCATTAATCAGACACTGGTGAAGGATATGGGGGAAGTGTATAAAAGACAACAAACACTTGTAGAGTGAGAAAGTTGAGACCAGGTGGGACACCATCCTCTGAAGGAGGTACAGTCACCCAAAGCTAGCTCAGAAATTTATTATATAAGCTTATCACCAATATTTTTTTCTGTGAGAAATTTCTTCAAAGCAGGCAGACTTGAAGGGCAAAGCAATTATAATCACCTACTTGAGCTCATAATTCTTTACCCCTGGCAGCTGGTGTCTGAACTCAGGGTTAAGACTGATAGTCCTGTGGCTTGCACAGAACCTCTTTAAGCAAGACATCACCATAGCAATTGGGCAAATTGACCTTCACATTTACACAGGAAGTTCCAATATCAGGCACAGCTTCTTGCTGCAAGACTGCCACATCTATTTCCTACCACTCCAATACTTGACAGGATTCTATTGGAATAGAGGATCTGACACTTGACACGGTTCTGTTGATCATCCTCCCTCTTGGGGGTCATAGGTGTGGCATATCTCCATGTGTAGTTGCTTTTTAATATTAATAATCAATATATCATTAGAAACGTATTGAAAAAACATTGGGGAAACATATACTGTATTGGGACACAAAATACTACATAATAAAAATTTAGTAGTAATACATAGATAAAATATATGAAAATAAACAATTGTAGCTATGCTAGAGTTAAAAGGAACCCGTGATTGCTTTAGTATAATAATTTCTAAATATAGATGGATAAAGAGGCATTCCTCTGAGCTTGGATGCGGTGTTTAGCCTTTGTTGCTTTCCTAGTTTTAATAGTTGATTCTAGAGATACTTTACATAATAAAAATATTGAGGATAGTCATAAATATAATATGCATTTTCCCTAATTCTTTGAGAATCAAAATAAGATTACAGTCTGCCATAATATAAAATAGAATAGACTAAATATTAACTATAAGTTGATTTCTTCGCCCTTTGTTAATAATAGTAAAAACTTTTCACTGTTAAACACTGGAGTTCATGGTGGGGGTGGTTTCTCAGAAAATCTAGTGGCGTGTTTCTTCTGAAGGTTGAAGGTTGGCAGATCATGGTGCCCTCAATTTAACTGGGAGACAAGATTGTTTTAATTTAGCTGGGCAACAAGGTTGTTGTAATCTAGCTGGGAAATAAGGTTGTTTTCGTCTGGGCTGTCATACAGAGGGAATGTGTACTTTGAGAAGAAGCATAGATTGTACTTTTGAAGATTTTCTTATTTTAAAAACCATAAAATGACATAATATTACTAAAAATATGTATAATCATTATAAAAATATGTATAAAAAGGCTGGCAGAAAAATAAAGACAGAGATTCAGTCTCAAAACACTTGGAGTCTCTGTCTGCTGTTTCTCCACTGTGCCAATGTCTCCCATCCACCTTGGACCCCTGTCTGCTGCTAGGGCTGGACCCTGGCACAAAATAGTCAGAGACCATGAGCCAAATCATTGCTCCCCACAGTAACTTACCCTGAATTGCTACCTGTCATGAAAGTTTACTCCATATTTAATTATACCCAGATTCTCAAGAAATAGTGTCCTTCTAATAAAAAAAAAAAAAATCTTTTGTTTAGTGTAATTATTTAATGGTCATTTCAGTGGTTGGGCATTTTCAATGCAGTTCTTTTTTTTTTTAATTATCAGATTTTATTTAGCATGCCAATACAATTTATCCTGGTAATAAATTAATATGTACAGTTATAAAAATATTTGGTGCTATCTAAGAAAAATGTTTCTGAATGTATAAAGTATACGAAGAATCCTTTCAACAGCCAACTTAATTTTCAAACTCAGAAGTGTGGTTAACATCAAGTCACTGATGAAAACTGGAGTTCCCATTACCTGTAATTCATGATTCAGACAGTTTCGAGTTTATAAAGGTTTTAATTACCCATTCCATTCCAGTTAGCTCCCACACCTGAAATGACAACTGACAGTTGAAAACCTTCTGACCCCCATCTCCTATACCTGTACAGGCGAGGGATCACCTGCCTGGCTGGCCTCAGACTCTAACCAGAGACTGGGTTAAATCGGTTCACAGAGGTGCTCCACAAACGTCTGTGGGGTTAAATAAGGCACAAGCATCACTCAGAACTCCAGTCACACCTGAAAAAGCTTGGTTTTACTTTCTGCTTAGTATAGGATTAATTCCTGGTATGTTCTTTTTCAAACTTAACACAGTTGCTTTAAAACAAAAATCATTCTATTATTGCAGTGTATCAACTATCACTGACTGCCAAAGCTGTTTATATTTTTTTCTCCTGGGATGTTTGAACTTGGGCAGCTTTTCTTCCTGTTCTATGCTCACAGTAGACCTACATCAAGGCTGTCTATTCCTCAGCAGCAGAGAAAGTTTATATGTTAGCACCATCTATGATGAGCAGGGGACAGTTCATTTCTCTTTGCAGGTCACTGCCACCAGAATCAACCTGTACCCTACTCTGTTCATCTGAGCAGTCACTTTGCTTTTCAAAGAGTGTGGATTATTTCTGGACTGACAGTGTTCCAAAGAGACAATGAGATTTCTCATGGTATCACGAATACACCATATAATGTACCAATTACATCTAGCATACAATTTTGATTTATTATGTCTCAACCTAATGTTTACATATAGCCATGCTGCTGCAGGATTAAAAAAAAAAAAAGTCCACTTGTTTTAATTTAAACTTCCAAGGAGTGTGTAGTTCATTGATCAATCGTGTAGAACACTGATACTCTAGTATGCTTTTCTATTACAGGAGCCACCCAAAACAACTTGCCAGTTATCAGTTCATTTTCATATATGCAGTAAAGTTGTGTTTATAATGGAAATTACCCAATTTTCTCCTGATTCTAATTTCTTGCTATTCTCAGCACTCTAGCAAAGGAAGACCAGTAGTCTATCTTCATATATTTCTCTTCTCCATGGCAACATTTCTCTGTAGGAGTGCATGTTTGGTTTCGTTGCATGCTATAGAGGCTTATTAGATGTGTCCATACAGATGTATTTACTCAGAACAGGCCTCCCATTTTCAAGTTCATTCTCCATTGTAGATGCTTTACTTTTTAGTAGTGACACGATACTGTGATAGGCTAAAAGCACTGGCACCAGTCACAGAGACTTGGCATCAACCCCTCTATGAACTACAATTTCATTAGTTTTATCAGAAAATAAACAAAAATCCAGATACAAAAATATTTTCTCTGATCTGGTAAAATAATTAAAGCATTCATTTACTAAGTTGGCACATTTAACTCCTCTCATTAACAACTTTACTTCCTTTTTTTTTTTTAACCTTGTCATGATTTTTAAGGAACATTAGGAATCACCACTTCTTTGACCATTTCACTTTAGACTTTTCTTCCTTATTCCCTAACTTGTAGTGATGGAGAAACTGTAGCCCATCTTTTCTCTTTACTAAAACTCTGTGCATGAAGTGTAACACAAATGACATGCTAAACAGAACATGAACATTCTAATAATGGCAAGACTGGAGAGATTGGCTTGGTGAGGGAATCTGGAGTGCAGTAATGATGAAGCAATGGATTTTCTTTAAGTTAAAATAATAAAGCTGATTCAAATTTCAAAGAAAGGGCTAATTTTAACCATCTTAGAAACTAATTAAAATATAATCTCATTTTAACTAAGAAATCCTAATGACCGAGGTAGTTGATGCTGTTATCAGATACAGAATTAGGTTCAAGGTATAAAAATGATAACAAAGGGAAAGAAAGCACTGATTTAAAATTATCTTTCTTTAAATTCAGGTGGATAATTAAGAATGCTTCCAATTCAATGTTCTAAACATGAGCTCTGGGTATGACATGTCTGGGGCTCACTTCTCTATTTGAAGATGAACTCAGCAGTTGGTGAAAAAATCCACATGAAAACAGAATGGCAAACCACAAAACAGCTGTCCCCTTGAAAAAAATCAGTTACTCTGCCTTTGATATTTCCATCTGGGTTCATTTTTAACTGTTCAGGATGTGGATTCCTAAAGGTTTCTTCAGCATTTTACTAATTCTTTGTTGGTTGAAGGGGCTGGGACTGTTTCTCCACACATAAACTGATCTTTTTCATAAATCACTTTTATAATGAGAGAGCAGCTAGGACAGATTGCCACATCTTCCCCATTCTCCAAATCTTCCTTGGTGATGGAAAAGTTATCCCCACACGGGCAGGGGTAGAAATATGTTTCGGAGTCCTCATCATATTGGAAGTCCTCGATCTCCACCTCATTGTGAAACACCGCCATGGTCGTCGGGGCCGGCAAAACACTGCCCCTCCATCTAATTTTCTCTCCAGTTCTTTTTCAGTCCACTCTTTTCTGTCTTATTTGCAGGTTGGGCAACCTAGGGAATTTTTGCTGCAGTGCAGGAAGTTCTGAGAAAATCCAACAACCAGTCAGTTGGCATCAGTCCTGAACCTCCATTGCCCAGGCAAATAATAGCATACACATTGTTAATCCAAGGAGAATGTGAGAAATGTTTATAGGCACCAATAATGGAAAGTCAGCTCCATGAGGCAGTGTGCAGGTTACTTCAAGGTCTTGTGTTAGTAGTCTGCAATAGACTTGCCTGTGCAACTCTTCCAGACCAATCTATATGCTTGAACTTTGGGAGTATAGAAAGAATAAGACACTTTTGGGACTTACCTGCCATAAAGTGATATTAAGTGCTCCTCAGGTGATGAGAGTAACCACCTGTACTTGTGAGGGCCAGGCTCCTAGACTTACAAGCTTTACTTGTAAATTTAGAGAAGTTCCCTCCCACAGGGGATCACCAAAATGAACCATCAGGAACTGATTTGTTCAGTACCTGGCCAGCTAATGCTTCTGGTATAGAATGTGATGTCTTGAGGAGCTGGCAACAATAAATTGTCACTATTGCTCCTGGCCAGTTTGAGAATATGTTCAGTGGAAGTGTCCTTTTTCTGTAATCTTAAGTTCTATGGGCATGTTAACATACGAATGATTGCAGGATGCTCATGTCTGGCCCTCATACAGGCATAAATGTCCTGAGTGCCTCAGGCATGCAATTCAAATCAACCAATAAAATAGAATTATTTTCAGCCTCCAAGACTTGTTTCAGCAATCATTGGTTCTATCATTTAATCCAGTTCCTATTTGATTATATGTCAGGTGGAAAATCTGTAATATGTCCTGTTCTTGAGTCCACTGTGTGTCATGACCTGCAAAATGGGTTACCTGTGGTGTGCCATTCACAGCACACAGTTAGACCAGCTCCTTAACAATGGCCCTTTGATCAGCTCTTTTTTCTGGGGGAAGTTTCGAAGTAAGCCTGTAAGGTATCCACACAAGTCACAGCATATTTATCTCCCTTTAATGATGGGAAAGGGCCAATGTAGTCTATCAGACATCATTGCAGAGGGTCACCTAGTCTGATATGCTCCCTGGTGGCATTAGTCATTGCCAGGTAGTACTGAGAGCAGGCAAGACAGTTTGGGAATGCAGCAACATCAGACATTTTATGAGCAGTCTCCAGCATGTCACAACTGTCCACAGTCTTTCATCCTGCATGGTTTAATCTACAATGTAGACTGTCATGTCCTGCATGACCATTAATTCAGAAACTGGTGAGGGCTGGTGGGGAATTAAGAAATCACACAAACATTTAGAGAGAAAAGTGGGAACAGGTGGGAAAATTCCCTGGGGTTGATAGGAGTGGTTCATAGCTATCTCCACATGTTTATTATACAGGTTTTATCATCAAAAGGTTATTTGTGAAAAAGTTTCTGTAAGAATAGGCTTGAAGTTCACAGTGCCAACAAATCAATATGGTTATCTTACTATGCTCAGAATCCTCTTTCCCAAGGGGCCAATGTCTGCATCTCAAGATTAGTTTTGATATCTTCAGGATTTTGTCTAGAGATATCAAGGGCTTGTGTCAATACAGCAACTGGGAAATATTAACCCTATATTTACATACAGGAAAATCCCAGTGCAAGTGTACCACAACCCCAAGGCAATCAGATACATTGATTCAAATCACAGCTCTTCACAGTAGCCAAGTGGCAATTTCCCCTGCTAGGTCCTCCTCTAGCCATTTTATTTGATGAGTTCATCAGCTCTCCATTGCCTAGAAATTGGAGAGGGTAAAGGGCAGTCACATGACACAATGTGACAGCTTTGGTTTGGACATAATTCCAAAAGTCTCCCTATAGCTCTTTTCCCTGCAGTCATCTGAGATTAATCGTGCACTGTTGTTGCCTTTGAGACAATCACATTGTAAATTCTCTGAATATGGTCCAAGTGTCCCTGCAGATGGTTAATGGCCCACTGTGGTGAGTAATAACCATCCATACTGCTCACAACTCAGCCCATTGGCTGCTGTGTGCTTGCCCTTCATCATTCCACAGAGTTTCAGTCACATAAGAATTGAATAAAATAGCGAGATCAGTGGGCTGTCTTATGTGTGATTCAGTATGTCATTTTTTAAGAGAAGTAAAGAGGTATCTGTTTCCTTTCATGAACATGACATACAGTAAGGCAGTCCTAGAAGCTCACTGCAGTTTTACTTGTTTTGAGGGACTGGAGCTGCTACTCACTTTCCTCACTCCACAGTTGCTTTGGATCTAATTTTAAGGCTAGAAAACCTGCCTCAGAACCTCTCTGAGTCCCCCCTGGGTGAGACTTTGCTTCATGGAGGGCTTTCAATGGGATGCAGGCAGCTTGGTTGCATGCTGTTACTTCCTCCCTCTAAGGGACATATGCTTGTGTGACAGAATGTAATGTGAGAGTGAGGAGGCCAGAAGGGGACCCTGCAACTGTCTCCTCAGCTTTTCCTGCTTATTTATGTTATTTCCAGTGCCCTTAGACAGAGGTCTGCTCAGTTTTTTTGTTTGTTTGTTTGTTTGTTTGCATTTCTAAAACATTCCCATGCCTAATTTCAACTCCAACACAGAAAAGTTGCCTGAAGACACCAATTTATTTGGGATTGTTCAGATTCATTCCAACAGATGAGAAGGTGGCACTAGCAAGGAGGACTGTAGACACTATCTGAGAAAAATCCACAAGGGATTTTAGAAATAGCCAAATACCATGTAGAGGAGTGGGTCTGCACTTGTCTTCCTACAAAATTGTTAAGAAGTTGTTTGAAATAGATCTGTTATACCATCAAAAATTCAGCAAGTACTTTATTTTCAAGTATGTGAGGGTCCTTCTGCTTAGGAGCTCATTTTAACCCAAACAATGAAAACTTATGACTAGGCTTTAAACCAGGTGGATGGAGATATTTTTTTATTCATCTTCATTATTTTTTTTTTCACATCTCTTCTGACCCATATCTGATATACAAATAGCTATAATCATTCACCAACATTTCCTTGTTAAGGGTTTCACTTTCCATTGCTGGTCATGCGTGTTGGCGAGAGAAGATGGGCACCAGAGCTTCTGCCTGCCCCCTCACTGCCCTTCCCCAGCCCAATGTGCAGTGCTCAGGGTGTTCCTGAGAGAGAGCAGCAATCCCTTGGGGACTGACTCAGCAGCAGGCCTTCTGTTGCCAGTGGAAGAAGCCTCTGTGTATGCTTTGGTTGCCAAAACTCAAAGGAGACTGAAGATTACTTTAAGACCCTAAAGAAAGCACAGGTGTACCCTTAGGACTTTAGTGGAAGAAAGAAATAAGCAGAAGTCACAATGTTGCTATCTTGAGACTTTGTGGACAATATGTAGATTCCTCTGACAGCCTATGGGTGTCCTTTTCAGTGAGATTTTAATCTTCATATAAAATGCCTGATTTTATTTCAGCAGAACTAGGCTGAACTGATAGAAGGACTATGGCAGAAGTGAGGAGTCCAGGATTATGGCACTTTGTTTCCTATGTCAAACATCATACGTTTGCTAGCAACTAAAGCAGTGACTTCATTCCTGGGTTGTTACTCTGAGTAAGAAGCTTGAGGGACTCAGGGAACATGGGATGTGGAGTCCTGCAGAGATAATAGGCAGCAGTTTCACATCATTGTATAAGTTCCCTCTGTTTCAGTAAGTTCCTTCAGCACTAGTTCCTCCAATTTTGTCCTTTATTTTGAGCGCCCTAGAAACTGAGAAATATGGTGAGGACATGGTCAACTGGGACCCTACTGAAGGGCATCTCATGTGTTTAAACAGTTCACACCTAGTATTGGTGTGGTGGGCTTTGTACTTGGAACTAAGGATCACGTGATGAAGACCAAGTACCTGAGATCAAGAGGTGGTGGACAGAAGCACATAGGCATTTCAAATTTCACAATTATGAAGATAGATATATATATAGACATAGATATAGATATAGATATAGATATAGATATGAAGAGATCTATGGTGGGAGTGACACATGGCACAATGTCAGCACAGAGGAGGGACATCCCATCGTGTCTCAGTAAGTCAGAGATAGGAGGCATGGAATAACATAGGTTGGCAATAAAGAATATACAGGGAGGAAGTTAGACTGATGAAGAAGCCTGGTGTACATGTAAAGGACCAGAGTCAAGAGAATATGCCTACCTTGTAGAATCACAAGGAGTTCATTCTGGCTGTATGTCTGAAGCACTGAAGACCTGAAAAGAATTTCTAAAATATTGAATTGACCCTAGTGAATGAATTTCATTCTTTATTAATGTGGGGCAGAATTTGGAGACCATTCAAGTCCAGATGTGAGGAGATTTCCATCTGACCATACACTGGGGAATTGATGTTAAGGCCTTATTGAAAGTTCATAATGAAAAACAAAAATCAGGATGTCTTCTGCACTCCAGTTCCATGTTCTCAGCAGTAGACTCTTGTATTGAGCTGACTTTTGCTATTTCTAGCAGTATTAAACACTTTCTCCTGTCCTGGCATTTCCCAGCACATATTACTTCATTTTTAATTTTACTAATTATATTCATATTTGTTTCAATATAACATATCCAAATGAAATGTTGAAGACATGGAAGAACATATAGAGTTTAGTCATTTTCTCTTTTTACCTCAACTATACAGGTCCCTTCTTATTGTGACATGTATACTAGTTTATTTTATATTTTCCACTGGTAGGTTATAACATCATCAGATTTACCTTATAAGTGTCTAACAGAGGGACTTGAAGTTACTTCCAGTATTTTGTAATTATCATGATCCTGAAATAACTAAACCACTTCACATATCATTTTTCAATTGGGTCAAGAGATATATAAGAGAAATACCTATATGTGGAGTTGCTAGATCAGAGGTATATGTATTTTTACATTTGATATGTATTATTAAAACTGTTCTTGTTACCCATTAAGAAGGCAAAACTATGAGCTTCACAGTATTGTATTTCAAACATTTTTATTAATGAAGTTAATTTTTTTCTCATGTTTCTTTCTACTTAATGCAGTTGTTTGTCACTTCCCTTAAAAATTCATCATAACTTAAATAATCTTCATTACTAAAACATGAATTACAAATGTTTCCTTCACATTGCTATTTATCTCTTTTTGCTTGACTTAAATCTTTTTTAGAAATCATTCCATATTTTCTTAGTTGGTTCTCATTTCTTAATTCAATAAAAATCCTTTCTCTCATATTGTTGATAAAGTTTTTTCATTTTTAAACTGTTCTTGAATGAAATTAATATGACCCAAACACTTCATAAAAGAGTCGGACTACTGTTATGTTATTACAATACAGGTTACCTCATTTCATAATTCCTTTCTGAAAGGCCTCAATCAAAGCTAAAATAGTAGTGCTTACTATGATCCCTGCACCGATTATTTTTGTAGGCCCAGGGAGTACTTGAAGCAAAATAGGGCCAGCTGTAGCAAGCACCTGTGACATCATCCAGGGTGTATTCCTTTTAGATGTTTCAATCTCTTCTTTTAGTCGATTTATCTCTTTATATAACCTCTGAGCTTTCTCTTTAAATCCCTCCATAAGCAGTTCTTCTTGGATCTATAAAAGAGGAAGAGTCCATTTTTGAAAATCCCAGTTATTAACTGCCAGAGTTGTGTATTTAACAAGCATTTATAAAAGAGTTCAGACAATTATGCTATTAAGATACAGGAAACTTCATTCCATAATGTGGTATTGGAAGATCCTCAGTCAAATCTAAAAGAATTGATTGTCATCACCCCTGCACCGATTAGTTTTCCAGGCCAAGGGGGTAAACCAAGGAAATTAGTGCTAACTGTATCAAGAATCTTTGAAAATATCACTTTTGAGAATCCCCAGTTACTAACAGTCAGAGTTGTATATTTAACAAGTTCAGCAGTTAACCCTGAGTGTCTATTTCTCCATCATCTTAGAACATTCCTTGATATTTCCAGACCTTTGACCTGAAGAGTGGGAGTACTCAGGGTTTACACACTTGCGAGATTTCCTCTCCACTCACTGGAGGTGGACAGGAATTTCACTGTAGCACAAAGAATGCTGTGTGGGGGAGAATACAGGTTGAATTCTGATTAATTCTCACTTCCAACCAAGTGGCATGGCCACAATTCTCTAACAAGTAATGGGAAATGCTGACCTGGTGGAGAACACTGGTTATCAAACTCCTGTTTGTGACACAGGTTTGTTTGAGTCTACTTGTGTAGATGAATCCAGAAGACACGAGCAAGTGGAATAATTTCTGATCTTTCATTGTCCTTAATTTATATCAGGCCCAATGTGATACATACAGACGAGATGGATCTGTTTCTGGTCTCTTTGATGGTTGTGCCAGAATCCACTCAATTAGGGCACATGAACTCAACAAGTAATCCATCAACCTTGGGGGACATTATTTGTACCAACTACAGTCTGTCACTACACAAAGTCTATAAATACTCTATGGAGTTTCACAGATTTATAGGCTTTATTAGAATTCAGGTGCACTTGAGGTGTCAGTGTCAGTGAGACATTTACTTTTTGAATTTCCCTCTGGAATGCTGTCTGTACTTAACATTTTTTCTTTCCCATTCTGAGGAAAGTGACATTGTCTGCCAGGCGCTGCCAGGCCCAGTAAGACTTACCTTCAGCTTGTGCTGCAGCACTCTTTCCTGCTCTCTCAGTAAGTTCTCAAATTCTCTCTCTAGCTTCTCTTTAAGCTGCATCATGTTTTCCTGGAAGCTTGTCTTTTGGGCCTCCATCCTTTCTTGCTGCTCTTTCTGCTGCTGTCTTAGCAGCTCCTGTTCCTCCTCGGCTGCCTCCCTCTTGGCTCGCTCAGCTGCACCACAAAGGTTTTAAAAGAGAGAAGAAACAACAGACTTGTATTATAGACTCCTAAGTTCACACAACAAACTGATTCCTGAAAAGGGTAGAGGAAAATCCCTCAATTCACCATGTAACCATGACATCCAGAGTATGTGTGCAAATGTGATGGAAAACTCATTTCCTGAACTCCCCTATTGCTCTCAGATTTAGCAGAGTATGTATTCCATAGCATGAAGAAACTTCTTGTTTCAGGAAGGTTTTCTGGTCCAGTCAGTCAGAGTCTGTACAGGAACCTCCCCCACCCTCTGAGAGTTGCAGCCACCCCTGTACCACCTGCTATGGCCTTCTCTCCATCAGTGAGGGCTTTATCTGACTGCAGAATGAATTTTTCTATGGCAGACTGTGACTGCAGGAAGCTCTGAAGGACCTCCTTTGCCTGGGGAATCAAGAAGGAATAAAAACACTGTTGGCATCAAAGATCTGGTCTTCAGATGAGGAAGATATTATTCAACACACAAAACTGACTCTTAATTTTGCATCCTTCTTAGAATCCCATAGTGATTCCTTTCCTTCTGTGAACACAACCGAAGTCTATGCTCTTTGGTGAGACATGAAAACCCTCTTCAGCAGTCTCCTTTCTAGCTGCCCAGCCTCCTCTCCCATGAATGCTGCCCACCAGCAACCCAAACCAGATATAAGAACTGTTCTACAAATACATATCCCCTCCATTTTTTTTTTTTTTTTTGGTATTTGCACGTCATTTTTGTTCTGCCCGGACCAGTTCTAGCCTTTGATAACTTGGATTACATCTACAGTTTATTGACATGTATCTCTAACCTACTGTAACAGGAGGCTTTGCTAGGCTGCCTTCTGAGTTTCTTTTCAGCTTTGTTGAGAATGACAAATAAAATTGTATACATTGAAGGTGGATAACATGATGTTTTGATATTTGTCTACATTGTTAAATGGTTCCTACAATCAAGCCAATTTTCATGTTGATCACATCACATAGTTACATTTTCCATAGTCATGAGAATGACCAGATCTACTTTCTTAGTAACATTCAGGTACACAATAGATTATTTTGACTACAGTCACACTTGTACACCAGGAGTACAACACTTACTCATCTATAGCTGCATGTTTATATATTTGACCAGTATATCTCCTTCCCACTCTCAGATCCTGCTTATCACCATTCTTGAATAACTCTATGTTAAAATGAGCTGGATGGCTTTTTGCCATTATTTGGTTGGTTGGGTTTTGTGGGATCACTGAAGATTAATCATGCAACATTTGTCTTCCTGGATTTGGCTCATTTCATTTAGTGTATTATCCTTAAGATAATCCATGTTGTAATCTTTGGCAGACTTTTTTTTTTAATGACTGAGTAATGTTCTATAACATGGATGATATATATATATAGCTGTATTACTTAGTAATCACAACTACATTGTACTGGCATAAAAACACCTATAAAGACCAGTGGAACAGACTAGAGAGACAGGAAAGAATGAAATTGGAATGCAATCTTATACTTTATGTGAAAATGAACTAATATGCATCAAAGATTTAAGCATAAAAATCCTAAAACTGTAAAAACTCTATAAGAAAACTTAGGGGGAAGACCCTTCTCAATGGTTTCTTGAATTTAAAACAAAAGGCATTGGCAACAAAACAAAAACAATAAGTGAAACTGCATCAAACTGAAGTTTCTTCTCTGCCCAGAAACTATTAACAAAATGAAAAATATAAGGTAGAGAATTGGAGAAAATATTTGCAAACTATATATCTGATAAGGAGTTAATTCTAAAATATAATAGAAACTCTTACAATTCAATATTAAACACACACACACACACACACACACGTGCATGTGCACGTAAACTTATTAAAACATGGGAAAAGAACCTAAGTAGACATGTTTTCCAAAGAAGAAATTCAAATGTCAAACAGATATTTGTAAAAGTGTTCAGCATCACTAATACCAGTGAAACACAAATGAAAACCTCAATGAGATGACAGAACATCTGTGAGGATGACTATAATCAATGAGTCAAAGGACAACAGATGTTGCTGAGGAGGTGGAGAAAAGGGAACCTTGTAGAACTGCTGGGGGAATGTGAATTGGTGCCACCATCAAGGAGAACAGCAGGAGGACTCCCA
Source organism: Sciurus carolinensis (assembly GCF_902686445.1). Lineage (NCBI taxonomy): Eukaryota > Metazoa > Chordata > Mammalia > Rodentia > Sciuridae > Sciurus > Sciurus carolinensis. Next base: position 133,340,208 of record NC_062213.1, on the reverse strand, counting down.
AAGAAGAAAAGAATTCTGAGTTTCTGAAGGCTGCCCTATCCGCTCTGTCACTGGCTCACTGTATGACGTATGCCACTTATTAGATCCTCTATGCACTACATTTCTTTACTGCATAAATGTGGAAGACAGTAGTACCTAGTTTACTTTATTCTGAGAATTAAACTGCTATTGCAACAAAATCACCTGAAACTGTACCTGACATGGTATGTTAACAATGTCTGTTAACAACAGTTCATCATCATCCTCATTGTTACTATCAGCACATCCAGTTACTATTAACATACCATATTTATACACCATATCCAACTGAATGTTATTTTACCCATTTCAAGTATGATAAATTTCATGAGAACAATGGTTTTTCCTTCTTATTATATCTTCCACTTAACACAAAAAAACTAACCTTTGGTTAAATAAAAAAAGTAGATGGTTTCACTAGAATTTCTGGTTCTAAATCCCCTCTAGGAAGAACTACTTCCAGGTTATTTGAGTCTTAACAGGGGATATCAAATGATACAAATGTCAACATAGTGCCATTCTCTGCCTTTGTTTCACAAACGGTGCTGTGACCTTATAGTTTCAGAAGAAGCAACAAAGGCCTTCTCACCACTTACTCCTCACCTTTACTCCTTTCTTTGGCACCAGCTTGTAATGCTGTTCCACCATCTTCTTGGCTTCTAAGTAGAGACTGTGGCCTCCAGGAACAGAGAACTCTCCTCTTGTAATGCTTTGCATTAGGGTCTCTGAAAGCTGTTCCAGCTGAGCCTGGCAGTATTTGACAGATGTCTCTTCATTCTGCAGCAAGAAAGCTTCCTTCTTTCTCTCTATTGTGTCCTAGAAGGAAAATACAAATGAAAGTAAAGTGAAATGAAGTAAAATAAAGAGAAGTTGTTATGAGGAAAGTTCAATGGTTCTCCTGGATTAAGCAATCAGACAGCCTCAGAGTGGTCTGAGACGTGGAAAGGAGTTGGGAGATGTCAGCCACACATCTGGTCAGTTCTCTGTGAGACCAAAAATTACCTTAACTCCCTCCTGGTCAAGTTCAATCTCTGTAAAACCATGGAGTTAGAAGACATAAACTTGATGATTTATTCAGCTATAATATTAATAATGGGTATCCAACCCTAACAGTCTTTAATAAAAAGCTAAATTTGGACTAGAAGTATATATGACAGGAAATGTGGGCTTCTATGGTTGGAATTATACACATGAAAAATAATTCCTCAAGGAATGAGTTGAGTGTACTCTGAACAGAATTTTGAACCCTTCATAAATTCTTTTGGTGAGGGCGTGAATGTGTAAGAATACAGGAAGAGATTTTTTGATTGCTCGTACATGTAAATTACAATCCAGTGGATTCCTAAGAGTTTTTTTCACTGTTGTGTCATCCCAGATAGACAGAAAGACAAACTTCTACCAAAGGTGCCTCTGGTCAGCAGCATTACGCAGTCCCTGAGAGTTCTCTCTCTTGGTGTCCACACCCTGCCTTGTCCCTGAGCCTGTGAATATGAAGGATATTAATCCTATGATTTCAATGTGTCATGCAATACAGGTCAACTTTAAGAAATGGAAAGTACTCCTTAGGGCAGCACCCAATCACACAAACCTTTTAAAAGCAGTTTTCTCTGACTGTGGCAGAAGAGAAAATCAGAGTGACTAGAGAAAGATTTGATGGGTCCTTGCTCTCTTGAGGGTGAAGAGAGCTTCCCCAGAGCACCAAGGTGAGAGCTAAGGCCATCTGACTCCTAGGTTTCAATGTGTGGTGCATTGAGCAGAGCACTCCCACACCCTGTGCAGAGGTCTGACTGTGAGCCAATACATTCATGTTGCTTTAAGCAGCTCATCATTTAATAATTTGTTTTGCCGCAATAAAAAGTAAGTGCCACCTTTTAGAGAAAGGATGCAAGTAGCCTGAATAGCCCTGTTGCCCACAAAAACAAACAAACAAATAAATAAACAAACAGGTCCTTTCTATGATGAGAGAGATGCAAACTCTGGAATCTAAAGGCAGAGTTAAGTCTCATTCCAGAAGGAGAGGAATCAGGGAGGATAAATACAAAGACAATTACAACAAGCTTCTTCTGGAACTCATGCTTGTCGTCCTTGAAGGAGTGCTCCATGAAGACTGCGATGGCTTCCCTCTCACAGGCTGTGTGCACCTCCAGCAGCTCCTGGAGAGTGTCTGTGGGGAACTCCACTCGCTGGGCCATCTGCTCACTGTAGTGGTTGGCTGCCTTCTGCAGGGCTGCCGAGTTCTCACACTGGGCCAGAGTGGTCACCGCGTTCTCCAAACAAGGAATGGTTCCTTTGCTGATGGCGTTTACATAGGTTTCCACCAGAGTCCCCAACCCTGAGTGACATGGAATACACGGAAATTTTTACTCATCATTTTTACAATTTCTAAGCATTGGCATTATGAAAATCACAAAAAACTCTATGTATCTCAATGTTTTCTTCTTCTCCTACTGTACTTTCTGTTCTTCCTTTTTCATTTCCTCTATGAATCAATTACGATTTAATAGCATTGTTTTTTCTTTACATTCCTTTCTTCATTCTCAAATTCCCCCCATTACACAATTACTGATTACAATGAAGAGGTTTTTAGTGTTTCCTAAAAAATACTTTCCTATTTAAATAAAATTTAAAAGAATTTATTAAAGAAAGTAAATTACATAATTTGTGAGTCTGAATTAAAATAAAATGCTATTTTCCTTGTAAAAATATCATCATAAGTTACAGAAAGCAATATAGAGTTTTGAACCACACGGGGACTGAAGGATTGCATATACCACATCTTCCTGAAACCAAGACTGCTTAAATTTGTTTCACAAACACACAATCAGCTGGCATGGGACTCGTTACCTGCTGGTTATTTTCTCATTAGTTTCAATTCATAAATTTTCTTATTTATTTTCACTAATAAACATTTTATTCTATGGGACTTTCCCTCAGCTTGGAGATTTTCTCTCCTTAGAAGTAGCTTCTGATAGTATCCTTAGTATACATATATTGTGACATTTGTTAAGCTTTACCAAGTCCTCAGATATGGAAACTTTAAGTAAAATGCATTTCTGTGTGTGGCATGAATGTTTGCTCCACACTCCTTACAAAAGCAAACAGGATTACTGACAACCTCACAAAAGAATCATAGCATTATCATACATACTAAACCTCACAGACATGCTTTCAGACAAAAGAAACTCACGATTTCCAGTGACAACGATTCCCCCTCTCAGGGTCTTGGTTTTGGCATTGGTGTAGACATAGGTACAGAAGTTTTTTGACTGCACCACAAAAGTCCTTTCCAGTTGATTTTGTGAAACTTTATCAATATGGAATAATAGGTTTCTGTCATTCGTAGGCCGGTCAAAGACAAAGCACTTTCGTTTTGGAAAGAAATATCTGATACACTCTCTAGACATGTTGGAATTTTGGATTTTCTGATTCTCTCCTGTAAAAACAACACTCATTGAGGAGACAAGTCTGCAGGGAAAGGGACTGAGAACTTTTCTAAGAAGCTTTGACTAACTGCAGTTCCCAAACACTTGATCTTCCTTCATTCAATCATGAAAAGCAGTGTTATGTAAACATGAACATCATTTTTTTTCATCAGAGCTGAGAGTCAAGAAAGTACTTAGGGATAGGAAGGGAAACTACCCACCTCAAGTAGATAAACCTATAAATGATCTCCTTAGCCCATGTATAGTGGTGATAAATTATTTATTGAAAGTTTGAAATGACTGATTAATCACAAAAATTTTCAGAAAGACTTTTCTGATATTACAGGCCCATGTCAGAAATGAGATGTGCCTCTTAAGTAATGTAATGCTAGAAATAAGGACAAGATGTTGCTGGGAAAAGTAACATGAGGTGGAGAGATGATACCAAGAACTGTAGAGAAAAAGTGCTTCAACATCAAAGTCCCAATTCCACACACCATAATTATGTTTAGAATTCCTTTAGCAGAAAACTCCAAAGTAAAGTGAATTTCAATGTCATTTATACTTCTTGATGTCAGATTATTTTGGACTTGACTTTGTCTTACAAAGATTCTGTGGCATAAATCAGCTATTCAAAATAGATGTTAGTTCAAAGAATGAATAAACATGGGTAGTACTTATCTGCTAAATATAATCCATGTGATAAATTTATAATATTAATATGATACCAAAATAAGGCTGTGGGATAAAGAAGGTGATGTTGTCAAAAAGGCAAAATAAGGAATTAAGTATCACTGTTTTTTTTCCCCATGAACCAATTATTATATAAATATCTTTTTTTCTGAAAGATATAAGTATCTACTTTGTTATAATGAGTGAAATATTTTTAAAATTCAGTCATATTTCCTTGAATTCTAGGTTTACTCATTTCTACTTTAATAAACACTTTTTCCTCAAGAGAGAAGGGCAAGTTAAACTTAATAACTAACAAATATACGAGCCTTGGAGTGGGTAGCACTGATTGTAAGTTTCACAATTTTTCATGGCACTGATTTTTCTAAAATTACTGGTCACAACTTTGAGCCATAAATTTCTTTAGTGAATCTAAATCTTAGTCTCTGAAGATTTTTATGAAATAATAAATGAAAACTGTGCCCTCCTGTCAATCATCAATCACCATTAGCAAGGGCCTCAATCCAGTCTCAAATAAACATGTACATGGAGCACCTAAGGACAGGACTCAGTTGATCCCACTTCCTTACTGAACCTCCTTCCAGGAAGGTCACCCTCCCATACCTGAAATTAGCTTCAAGGCATTCTCCAGGTACTCATCTTCTGTGAGGGGGTGTCCATCCAACTTCAGCTCCAGTGCGAAATCTCGCACAGTCCAAACAAAGTCTGGAAAGAAACTAACGAACTCGGTGGAATCCTCTACTTCATCAGGTGTGGGGTCAGATTTTGCCCTGATTAGTTGTGTGAGTTCAGTCACATAGCTGGGATCTTAGCTAAGGAACGAGATGCACCACAATTTCCGGATCTCTCTTAGAAACAAACTTTGTAAACCTCCCTTTTTTTTTCCCCCCTATGTCCACTCTTACTCAACCAAGAGAATCAAGTTAGAAGAAAGAAGAAACAGTCTCAGTTGCATTCTCTTAAACTGAATGAGACATGATTGGTTTTTGGAAGGATACTGTAACTGCTCCAGGGCCTGGTGGTCTATGGTACCCATGCTGTTGTAGACAAAGGTGCTGCTGAGAAGCACAGCCAGGGCAAAGATCCAGTTGTCATTCTTAGAGTCACCCTAGGAAGCACATGAGAGCAAGGGGCTTAGGAGTCCAGTCTTCATTCATTCATTCAATTAGCTGTTCATTAAATCTCATTTCTGATATTTATATTGGTCCCTCTCAGAATATTAGTTTGTTTAGCTATGAAGACAAATGAAGGTCATTCTCAATGTGCATAAAATAGTTAATAAAATGCCTAGAACACGCTAGGTGTCTTATAATACGTGGACAATTACTCATTACACATTTCATTTTAATCATGGCTATACTAAGGATGCACTCACTTTTCAATTAAGTTCAACAACACTTTATTTGACATCTGACAAAATGCCAGACCCTGAATTTGGTTTTGTACATACAAAGTTCCATGTAACAGTCCCTGCTCACAGGAGTATCACTTTATGGAGGTGCAGATACACATAACAATATGAAACACAGCCCAAATGATAGTCTGTGAGGAGAGGAAACCAAAGTTAATAAAAAAAGAAAAAGGAGAAAGAAAGCCATGTGTTGGGGAGGCCCATGAGTGTGAATATTTGCTCTGGGAATTCAGAGCAAGAAGTCATTAACTGAGATTTAAATATTTGACAGAATATGGATTTGTGGAGATGCAGGGATCCAGCAAATAGAAGGACCAGCAGCATCTAATGAAAGTTGTTAGAGCAGAGAGTTCTTTTAATTCCCTGAAGTAGCAGTGAGTGTGCTTACCAGAGTGAAAAGAGGCCTGAAATAAGATCCTTGGCAAGACTTAAAAGACTTTGAAATAGATCCAGATCCTATTCAAATCCTATTACAAGTTATAAAATGCTTCTGCTCCATCAGTTTACATTTTGTTATGTTTTCACCTCTTGAGAATTGCTATTAGATATAAAGAAAGTTGTGTGCAAACTACAACATGTTGCAGATCAATAGTCTATATTGGTGTGATACAGAGAGGACAACTAAGAATGGTAAAACTGAATTTTTAAATTCTGAATTTCTAAGTCTATTCTTTCCTTCCCTGTCCAGCCCCACCCACTATCAAATTTACAGTAGTGAAGCCCAAGATCTACTGCTGCAACTTTCAATTAGATTCTGACTAATATAAATTAGGAGAAAAAAATCAATTAAAACTAATTGTATAAAGATGAAATCCCTAAAAATTTTCCATTTGCTATATTTTTGTTGGGTATAGTTCCTGCTTTTTGTTAGTGAATATTTCATGTGCAGAACTCAGAGACTGTACTACATTCTTAATGATAAAACTGGAGTTTTTCTGAAGATTGCAAGTATGGATTCTTAACCAAAAACCTATTTTCATGGCCTCTACCTTTAAAGTTACCAAACCTATTGACCCCAAAGATTACAGCTTTCTTCAGGAAGCTTTCCCTAACTCTAATGATTGGATCCATTTCCCACTTTTTGCATGTGTGTTCTTGTACTGATCTCATTCCATATTTCTTGTCTATACAACCAGGCTCTACATCTTTACTGTATTGACTGATATACTTGTAGTACTTAGCACAGAACCCTGAACTTCTGCTGTTTGATGTTTATTCATTAAATTAAATTACACATCCCAGTATTAAAAATATGAAGATCTGTCCTAATTTACCAATGTAAAGGTTTGAAAGTGAAGTGTCCCTCAAAAGTTCATGTGTGAGACAATGCAAACAAGTTCAGAGGAGAAATGTTTGGGATATGAGAGCCTTAACCAAGTTAGTGAATCAATCCCCTGAAGGGAAGAACGGAGTGGTAACTGAAGGTGGGTAGGGTGTGACTGGAGAAGGTGGGTCCCTGGGAGCATGCCTGTGGTAATTTATTTTGTATCTGGTGGGTGGAGTCTCTCTATCTGCATCCTGATCATCATTCTGATCATCACCTAGATCTCTGAGGAATGGAGTCAGCTATCTATGGACAAAGGCCTCTGTAATTGTGAGCCCCCAAATAAAGTTTTCCTCCTAAAATTGTTCTTGTCGGATTATTTGACAGAAAAAGAACTGAAGCAGCCAAGGTATTTTAGATTGCTAGGAAAGTTTGTGGAAATGGAATTTATCCTCATTATTCATAATTGTATTACAAGTACAGAAATATGTCACAGAAGTTGAATTGAGGTGACAAATTGAATGACACATGTAAAGAGCATTATGGATTCTCTGTCTCACCTTTTCCACATCACCCAGGCCCTCAGTGTCCAGGAGGACCAGGGTGTGGTCTGGCTTGGTGGGGTGGGGCACACACCACATCCAGATGCCCTTGGTTACAGCCTTCACTGTGGAGCCCAGAGGGAAACCTGTGAAGGAAGAGGAGAAAGCAACCTAGAGTGACAGCAGAGAGGTAAAGCTGCCAGAGGCTACATTGGTTAAATTTGTAGGAACAGAAAGTGTTGAGCAAGGATAGTGTTTGCTACCATTTCACAAGGGTAAGGAATTCAAGTGTCATCTTTCTCAAAAAAACACTCTGTGTCCCCAATACACCTCAGTCTTTCAAGTGCTCAATTTTTTTCACATTACAAAGTTTGTGTAAACTCTACCAACCCGTGTCTTCCTTTGTATTTTTATCTGATCAAGAAGAGCTCCAGTGTCCTCTGGTTTCAGGTTGAGTTCAACTTGTTGAACAAAGGAAGTCTTTGTACATGTGCACCAGGATACAAATATGAGAATATTTATGACTACCTTATTCATTAAAGATAAAACCTAGAAATAATACCTCTGCTTGTCAACAAAAAATGGATAAATAAATGTGGTATCCTCAGATATTAGCATGCTACAAAATAGTAAAAATGAACAAATTACAGATATGTATGACAAACAGCATGCTCATAAACTTCTTGTTTAGCAACGGAAGTAAGACCCACAAGAATACATACACCACAGTCCTTTCATATAAATCAAAAGAAGGCCAAACCAAGTTATTTTTTAGAAAGTCTAATAGACCATAGAACCATTATTTAGAAGAAAGAATAGAAGTGTGCCCTGAAAACCAAAATATTGATACACTTTGGTGACAGTGTGAGAGGGTATGATTTGGGCTTTTGAATGTTGGAAAAGTTACACTTCCTGATTTAAATAGTGATTATATAATTGTTCACTTATATTTATTAACTCTATATGTTTTACGTACTTTGTTATAGTTTGCATATTGCAAAAGATTAAGTAAAGAGCAGCATGCTAATTTGTCAAAGATTTGCTATGAAATAGAGAAAAAAATGGACAACTAGCTCAATTTGGATATTTTGATATTGAAGGATCCTACTATGCATCACTCTGCCTATCCATTGTTAAAATGACATACCTAACTAAATTTGCATGCTTTATCCAATAGCCACATGGATTGGACAAAAGGATGCAGAAGAAAGAAACAGAGCAATTGCTTGAGCTCTGATCCTGATTAGGTGAGAGTAGATGGGATCAGGAAGAACAGTGAAGCAGATATTTTGATAAGGTTGGGGAATTCTTTATCAATGGAGAAAAGCATGAGATACTTTGGGGTAGATTAGAGGTTATAAATATGCTGGGAAGAATTAGAAATTTTCTTTTGTAGGAGTGATTGGCCTTTTCCTTAATATGATCCTAGAGAAAGGGGGATCAGCTTCTCTTATTCCTAGCGCTACACAATGGCCCCCCAGGATCACACTCACCATGGTTCTGTCCTGCAAGTTGATTCATCAGGTAGGATTTCCCCGTACGAAACTTCCCTACAATGGCCACCACCACCACAGGTTGACATATCTTGTCAAGAATCCTTAAGGCTTTTGAATTCACTGTCAGCTGCTCATTCGTGTTTTCCACTAAACAAATGGGGGCCTTCATAATAGATTCAGATGCCATGGAAACCTGTAATTCAGAAAAGTCACTAAGTGAATCACAAGATCTTGAAGTCATTTGTGCTGACAATTCAAGGCACCTGCATGTCGATTCTCTGTTTTTGGAATGTTTATGTTAGCTTCCTACTTGTTGTATGTTTTTTAAAGAAAAAACACTATATAGCATGTCAAGTCCTGGTATAGATGACTTATGTACATTCTTATACTTCCTATAAGGACTCAAAAAATGTCGCCTGAAAAGAGAAGGAAATACAAGGGATAAAAAGAGGGATGAAAGAAGTCAAATATCACTGATTGCAGATGATATGATACTATACCTAGAAGATTCAAAACACTTCACCAAAAGATTGGTAGAGCTAATAAACATATTTGGCAAAAGAGCAAGTTATGAAATCAACATGAAAAAGTCAATATATTTCTTATATACAACAATGCATCTGCTGAAAAAGAAACCAGGAAAATAATTTCATTGAGAGTAATCTAAAAATATTGGAATTAAAAAAATTGGAATAAAACTAACAAAGGAGGTGAAAGACCTCTACAATGAAAACTATAGAACATTAAAGAAAGAAATTGAAGATTTCAGAAGATGGAAAGAACTCCCATGTTCATGGATTGGTAGACAATATTAATTATGAAAATTCTAATAATTATAATTAATTAATTATAATAATATTGTGAAAATGGCCATACTACCAAAAGCATTATACAAATTCAATGCAATCCCTATCAAAACAGCAAAGACATTCTTCACAGAACTATGAAAAACAGTCCTAAACTTCATTTAATGAATAAAAGACCCAGAATAGTTAAAACAATTCTAAGGGAAAGGAAAAAAAGCAATGCTGGAGGCATCAAAATACCTGAGTTTAAATTATACTACATCGTTATAGTTACAAAAACTGTCTGATACTGGCATAAAAGCAGGTATGTAAACCAATGGTGCAGATTAAAAGACGCAAAAACAAACACACAGATAAGGTCAACTGATCCTTAATAAAGGTGCCAAAAACATACATTGGAAAAAAGACAACCTTTTTAACAAATGGTGCTGTGATAACTGATTATCCATATGTAGAATAATGAAACTAGAACCTTACCTGTTACCTTGCAGAAGAATCGACTGAAAATGCATTAAAGACCTAAGAATTAGACCAAAATCTATGCAACTCCTGTAAGAAAACAAGGTCAACACTTCAGCATATCAGCACAATCAATGACTTTCTCAGTAGGACCCCTAAATCTCAGGTAATAAGACTAAGAGTTAATGGGATGACATCAAATTTGAAAGCTTTTTCCCACAAAAGTAAACAGCTAAGACTGTGAGGAAAGAACTCATGAATGAGAGAAAACCATTGCTAGCTACAATTTCAACAGAGGATTAATAGCCAGAATATAAAAACTTAAAAAATACAAAAAATTAATAAATGGGCAAATGGAATAAATAGACACTTCTAAAAAGAAGAAATACAAATGGCTAAATACACGAAAACATGTTCAATATCATTAGCAATTAGGGAAATACATATCAAAGCTAAATTGAGATTTCATCTCACACCAGTCAGAATGGCAGTCATCAAGAATACAAATGATAACAAATACTGGAGAGGGTGTGGAAAGAAAGGAACACTTTGATATTTTTGGTGGGGATAATAAATTTGTAAAACCACTGTGGAAATCAGTATGCAGTTTCCTCAAAAGACTTGACATGAACCCACCATATGACCCAGCCATACCACTTCTTGGTATTTATCCTGAAGAATTAAAGTCAACATACTATTGAGATACATGTGTACCCATGTTTATAGCAGCACAATTCACAATAGTCTAACTATGGAACTAGCCTAGGTATCCATTAACAAACAAATGAATAAAGTGGCATAGGTATGCACACTGGAGCTATATTGAGTCATAAAGAAGAATGAACTATGTCATTTTCAGGAAAATGAATAGAATATGAGACCATTATGTTAAGCAAAATAAGTCAAACTCAAAAGGTCAAGAGAAGTGCTGGGGAGTCATATTCACCAAATTATATTATTATATTGTGTGCATGTACAAATATGTAATGACAAATTCCATCATTATGTACAACTACAATGCACCAATAAAAAAAAAATGTGGAAAGAGAAGGAGAAAGCATTGCCTGAGATTTTTCAGAACAGAATGAGGAAAGCAAAGCACTGAAGACAGAGCCCTGAGAATATTAACATTTTGGGGCAAGTGGAGGCAGAATGAGTAGTGGTAGAGATGAACACTGGTTAGAAAAACTGCATAGGCATTACAAAAGAAATGGTTCTCTCATTAATTCAAGGAATACTTTTTGAGTACTTGCCAAGTGCTGGACTAGAGGTTCATTATCAAAGAGTGTACTAAATGATTGCAAATTCCTGTCTTAAGGATCTCTATTCTAGTGGGAAACAGATAATGACATTAATCAACTGTGATCTGATAATGACAAGTTCTCAGAAAAAAATAAGCAGGGAATAAGGTAAGGCCTCCAGGAAAATGAGATAAAGTGAAGGTTCTCATCACCTGCATTGAGGACAGGTATAGGGAATAAGTTAGGAGACCACTGAGAACAGGAGGAGGGGCACACCTTCCCCTCCCTGCCCCTTCTGCACCAAAGAGATCAGCTGAGCTGCATAGCACAGAGCCCTTTGGGACAAAGGCCACCACGGGACCACTCCCAGTGGCCTCCTAGGCTCTTCCTGCACTCTCCAGTGCAACCCCAGAGTGGAGTTGTCCTTGGGCATTTTGCCAACATTTTTAATTGAGGGACAAGTTCATGGGTGGCCGGTTCCACAGCTAACTCACCTGGCAGGGGCTCTGCAATCAGCGGACAAGTTCTCAGTTGCCTCTGCTCACAGCTTGCCTTTCCTCCACACCTGGTTCCTCTGAAAACCAACTGTTCTTCTTAGAAGCCGAAAACCAAACAGGATATTGCAACCACCCAAAGAGGGAGTTAAGATGAATAGAACTGAAATCGAAAGTAAACTCTGTTCTTCCTGCATTAACCATTGAGGCCCCACACTGTTTCTAAAGAAGCAGAAAAGAGTTTGTGAGATGAGGCTTGGGGTTTGGGGGAAGACCAGAATCTGAAGTTGCTCTGCCATTTCTCACAGATCAGCACACCTTTCCCCTGCTCAAGGAGGTACCATTGAATTAGGTATTGGCATCTTACCTCAACAGTGATGGGGACACCGCACTCCCCAGGGTTATCACCCCACTCCCGGACATTCTGAGTCCCCTAGGAAACAGGTCCACTGACTTGCACAGAGTCTGGTGGGAAAGCCCCTCAGCCTTCTGCAGACAGTTAGAAGCACTTGGGGAGAGTCAGTGTGTGGGGCCTGGTGCCCACTGAGTGTGTCTGCACGTGGACACTGTGCACTTTGTCCAGGCCACCCTCAGAGGCTCCCCTTTACAATTTGCATCGCCTATCAGGGATCGTTCATTTTAAATGGAAGAACTTTTAAATTTGTGACTTAATACCAGATTTCACTGTTTGAAAGCACTCACTCCATGCCCTCCCCAGTACCACTGGAAAGGTAAATAAATTGGTTTTGAATGGCAACTCTTTCTCTAAATTCCTTGAAGGTCAAAGATCTCCCAAGGTGAAGGTGACAGACTTTGGTACAGAGGTGGGCAGAGAGGGTTTTTCATAGCTACTGTATCACAGGAGAAAGCAGGATCCACATGAGACCTCAGCATCCAACTATCTGTCAAGGACTAAGACCATTGCAGAATCAGTGATTTCTTTTCTTTATTTTTTTTTAATTTATTTATTTTCATTCATTATACACAAATGGGGTACAACTGCTTTTTCTCTGGTTGTACACAAAGTAGACTCGCACCATTTGTGTAATCGTACCTGTACATAGGGTAATGATGTTTGTCTTACTCTGTTACTTTTCTTTCCCCCACCTCCCACCCCTCTTTTTCCTCTACACAATTCATCCTTTCTCCATTCTTGCCTCCCTCCCATCCTCCATTTTTGTATCATTATCCACTTATCAGAGAGATCATTCAGCCTTTTGGTTTGGGGGATTGGCTTATCTCACGTAGCATGATATTCTCCAACTGCATCCATTTACTTGCAAATGCCATAATTTTATTCTTCGTTATGGCTGAGTGATATTCCATTGTGTATTTCATTCAGTGCTGCTGCATCCCTAAGCTTCTGGGATCTGGACAGCTGCCTATGTCAACCATACCCACTTCCTTCCTCCCTCCCCCTACTATCTGTCAGAGCACTGGGGCGAAACAGCCACCTCCCAGATGGAGCAGCAGAGAGCAGCACTTCCACAGCAGGTGTTTCCAGGGTCTGTCAGCTGGACCTCAGGCTTGAGGGAAAGAGAAACTGCACTGGTAGCCTGACATGGTCCTGCTCTGTTTAGGGAGTGAAGGTGAATCCTCCAGTTTATTCTATTTTTGCCTTTTTCTAACTTTTTTTTTTTTTTAGTGTCCCCTTTCTTCAAAATATTCATTTGCTGTCAGCTGCCGATTCTGTTCCTGTAGCCTAAGCACATCATCACAATGATGAGAATTGTAAAGTAAGCTATAATTTCTACAGAAGCCAGCTGTTCAAGGAGAGCATGGAAATCTTAAGGAATGAGACTTCTTTTTTATTCCTTTATTTTGTTTACTTATTTTTATGTGGTGCTGAGGATCAAACCCAGTGCCTCACATGTGCTAGGCAAGCACTCTACCACTGAACTTTTCTCCCAAAGGTAATGAGAAGCTCTCAGGTCAGTCCTAGTGCTACTTATCCAGGCAATTTGTGTGATATACCCAAAGTTGAATGTCATTAGAAAGTCATTAGAATGAAAATGTTGTTATTGGGGTGCTCCATTCAAGTATTACGAGTTCTCAACGATCCCATTGTCTTCTCAACTCAGTCTTTGCCTGATGGTAAAGCAAGCATAGTTAGCCCTCTGATCCCTGACCTCAGTCTTCTAGTATTTTAGTGTCCATCCTAAATAAGGCCAGAGAAACAAGAGTAAGTACCTTGGTAAGAGTAAGTGCTTATTTTGCATATGACATAAGCAAGGTTCCACCCTGATTAATCAGTTACCAGAATCCCTGATGAGACACAATAGGTAATATGTAGTTATCAGCTGCATTCACATATCCTTAAGCCATTGCTGAGCAGGTCAGACTCTTCAAAATAGATTTGAATATTCAGCTTTCTCCTTGATCTCATAGAATGATTAAATTTCCCCATTGGAATCTTGAGATCGACCATGTGACTTAGTTTGCCAATGAATTGTATGAGCAAAGAACAGAGTTTTTAAGACATTTTATTCTTATCAGCCTTATTATTACTACTTGCATCCCGGAAAAAGGAATAAAAACCTCACTTTGGGATTATTCTTTTAAAGTGATCACAAATGAATCATTACCCTGTGTACATATATGCCATGACTCTGCTTCGTGTACAACCAGAAAAACAAGTTGTACCCCATTTGTTTACAATGAATCAAAACAAATAAATTATTAAAAAGAAAATCACAAATGCAAAGGACACAGAGCTGTGACTTGAACCTAGCCCAGAACCAGGAGCTTACCTTCTACAGCCAATTTGAGTCACATAAGCAGGAAATAGGTAGGTGCTCTTATAATCCATTCACTTATATTGTGTGTAATCATGCAATATTATTGTAGTAAAAACTAGCTAAGAAAGTTTCCTGTGTCTCTTCCATAAAGTTGCAGCTTCCCCCAACAATTCAGTCTTGTCAGATGACTAGATTCTCATCCTGCTTTTCTTTATCTTGGAAATCTCTGGAATATTATAAGAAATGTTCACAGAAGTCAAACCAAGGAGGGTGGAGCAATTCCTTGAGTACCAATAAGTATGGTTGTGTCTATTGACAAGGGAGAAATCCCAACCAGATGGCACTCAAAAGGATAACTAGAAAACTTCTGAATGCAGACATTGGGGAGTGAACTGGCAAATGAAAACAGGTTGTTGTAGAGATAATAATGCTTTTCTATCCTTAGTACCTTGATTTGATGATCACACATTGTATACATGTGTCTAATGACCTCACTGTATACATAAATATGTACAATTAAAATAATATTAATGAAATAAATTATAGACATCAAAATAAAATAAATTACATGTATCAAAAATGCATTTCTAATAAATCATCCTTTGCAGCATGTCTGGGCATAGGATCATGTAATTTCTATTATTTCCCTTCCTTTATTCCTTTTCTTTTTGGGGATACAAAGGTGAACATGACACAATATCCACCTTCCACATATTTCAGTATGTATTACAAGTAGATTTAGCTTCTTTTGTGAAGAACAGAAAAATTCCAGGAAATTACTGTATGAGGATATTTTTTTGATTGCATCTTTTTGTTTTTAACTTTTATGTGTAGGTCCAAAGGTAAGAGCCAGACTGATATTGGGTCTTTGCTTGATAAAATCAGTGGAGGCATAAGGTTCTTCTTAAAATGTGACTCATGCTAGATATATAGTCACCAACTCAGTGAACCTGAGTAGGACACCAAATTCAAAAGTCATAGGAATTCTTGCTTTTCAAGGTTTGTTAGAGCAGACAGGCCAGCATCAGTGTGTAGCAGAAGGTGCATGAATGAAGGGAAATGGAAAGGACACATTTCCAGTATTCGGGATTTTGCAATTCCATGCAGATTTTCTTCCCTAGGTCCTCCCAAGTCAGACATATGAAAATTTCTTTATGTATCTTTTACCATTGGCTTAAGGGTCCTTGACACATAAAATAATTAAAGACTATAATATTTCAAGTGCTCATTACTTAGAAGTCATTGGTTGGGTAGCATAATAGTTGGAAAAGATGTTTCCATGATTTTCAACTTTTTAAATTATATTTTTTACAGACTGCATTTTGATTCATTGTACACAAATGGGGTACATATTTTCATTTCTGTGGTTGTGCACAATGTAGATTCATACCATTCATGTAATCATACATGTATATAGGGTAATGATATCTCTCTCATTCCACCATTTTTCATACCCTCCTCCCTCTCTTTTTCCTCTATGTAATCTGAAGTTCCTCCATTCTTTTATCCCCCTCCCTCCCACCTCCATTATATATCATCATCCACTTATCAGGGAAAACATTCAGCCTTTGGTTTTTGGGATTGGCTTTTTTCACTTAACGTGACATTCTCCAATTCCATCCATTTATCTGCAAATGCCATGATATTATTCTTCTTTATGGCTGAATAATATTCCATTGTGGAGGTATCACAATACCAGACCTTAAACTATACTACAGAGCAATAGTAACAAAAATGGCATATTATTGGCACCAAAAGAGACAGGCAGACAAGTGGTACAGAATAGAAAACACAGAGACAAACCCACATAAATACAGTTACCTCATACTGGACAAAAGAGCCAAAAACATACAATGGAGAAAGGCTAGACTGTTCAATAAATGATGCTGGGAAAACTGGAAATCCATATGCAGTAAAAAGAAATTAAACCTGTCTCTCACCCTGCACTAAACTCACCTCAATGTGGATTAAGTTTTTATTTTCCTTTTTGTTCAGTAGTGATTTGATAAATAAATGATTTTTTTTAAATAAAATAATTAGAGAAAACAAGTGAGCCATGAAAATGAACAATACCTCACCTTAACATTTTACATGTCTGTTCATTGGAAGAGTTTTCCTCAGAATAGTGCCACACATTCAGTGTATTTTTTGACCTTCAGTGCACACATACTGACATCTGTCTCCATAGGGTAGGATATACTTACAACCTGATATGACCTTCTGCCTCCCTGGGGAAGAGGTTGTGGGCAAGGAAGTTGGGGTAATTAGACAAAGTATCTCTTTGATGTTACAGGTAATCTGAGGTAGATAGAGCTGGTTGAGTGGGTGGGAAGGGGAGAATAGAAATTATTCTAACTATAGAGTTTACAGAATACCAAGTTCTAGATGCCAAAGTGGGTTTAAACATTAATTTCTCAGATGGCTGTGTCTCTGTCCCTCGGACACCCTTAAAAGAGCATTCTTTACTTACGTCACATCCATGATGGTGACAGACACGACCTGTGCTTATAGCCCTGGAGTCTGGGTCATTCGTCATTCCATGAGTAACAGATTCAGTGAGAATGACTGGAAAGAACATCTTCTCTGTTGGTACCAGGATCCTATTCTGAAGTTTAAAAAGAGAAAATTTAGCCTCCCTCTGTGGTCTGTGATATCTGATTTTTGATAATGAATTACTTAAATAGATTCTTATTAACCTTTAGGGGAAAAAAGTGCCCCTCCTATGTGTTTTTAAAGTTTGTTAGAGATGGTCAATTGCAGATTAAGAAGTTTTTAATTGTTGATTTTAGTAACAGATCAATAAGACTCTGTTGATAAAAGCTATTCCTTCACATTTTTCCTACTTCTTATTATTCCCCAAAGCCTTCAGAATCAACATTAGCCTGGATACAGAGAGAGAGAGAGAGAGAAAGATGATGTGGACACCAGGAAGTGTCCAAGGCTGTGAATTCCTTGATCACAAGCTTCCCCAAGGGCTCTCTGAAGGGTAAGGATCCAGAATTGCCTGCATTCTGGTTATTAAAAGGACTTCTCTTACATTTCATAGAAGTGTGGCAGAGTCTGCATGCTTTGTCCCACCCCAATCATTCAGTTCTCTCTCGTTCTCTTCTTCTTTTCCTCTAGGCATCTGCTCCTGCTTCTCTGGATATTTACCAGAATCTGTTTAATCACAAATTTTAGGTATAGTAAAGATTACTCCATTCATTAGTTTGCTGGTATCCAGGGAATACCATTTCCAAATTAACAGATTCACTATAAAGAGGTAAAATCATTAAGTATCCACAAATTATTATCCCTTCCTGATAGCTATTTCTGTTTTAGAAAGTGTTGTAATTTGTGGTTAAAGTACACATTGGCCAACTTAATGTTTTGAATTATCTCCTAGGTTGAATAAACAGACTCTTTGGCCACTTGATGCCTAACTATGCATCTGACAGATATGTTCTCATGTGCAAACACAAAACTTACAGAGAATAATAATAGCAGGAATATTAATAAGAGCTCCAAAGTGAAAAACAAATCATGGTATTTTGGTTAAGTGAAAGATTTCTGCTAATGAAAATTGCAACTTCTTGTTACACCAAACAAAATGGTTGAAAAACACAATCATAATGTTGAACAGACTAACTAGACACAGTAGAATATAGACTCTGTCTACTCTTGTAAAGTTTATGAATCTAATGTTTGTTATAAAATCAGACCTGGTACCTGTCCTATATCTCAGTTTTCTCATGGTATTTGGAGTCATTTTTGAATCATTGGATGATTTAAAGCCCAACCGCAAAATAAAATTCTTTCACAGGTGATCACTAATAAGGGCTCAGGTTCAAATACTGCTAATCTGGGTATCAATGAGGTTGTCACTGTAGTTAATCCTAATCTGAGACAAACTGACAAGGACTCATCAATTTTGTCTGGCTTCACCTTCTGTAACTTTTTTAACCTGTCTGCTTTCTGTTTTTGTAAATGATAAACAATAAAGTTGTCCCAGACTTTCCATGGAATAACTCTAGGTTCCAGTTCGGGACACAAGTTGTAATTTCATTTCCCCTTATCAGTGAGGTTGAAAGTGAAAGGAGGGCCAGGCTGCTTAGAAACAGGAATAATTCTAGGAAATCAGCTGCTGTCTTTCAGACCAATAAATCTGTTTCTCTCAAGCAAACAAAAAATTGTTCCAGGGAAAATTGAATCTTTTTTGTGAAGCTTATATGTGAGGGAACTAAATTTTCTACCTGTCAATATTGTTTATAGATTAAAGTGAATTTATTGTTTTAAGGTAAATACTGGCTAAGAATGATTTACTTTTAGATCCATTTTGTGTGATTTGATATGTAAAAAGTACTTACAAGTACATCATAATAAAACCTCAGAGGAATATTCACTCTAAGTTTACAGAATTGTCAGCTAATTTAAGGAATTAGTGGCTACTTTTAAAATTTTACTGGGCTCTTTGTATTATGAATTTATTTTCAATGAAGTATTTTATTAATAATAAAAATACATACAGATAGAAATTCAGTGTTTTTCATTTAAAAAGGAAAAAGATTCATTTCAAGACACACACAATTTCTGGGTAACTTCTGTAATATTGGATATGACTCTTCAATGGTCACTACCTTGTTAGACCAGTTGTTATTTTGCAAGGGTTTGATTGGGCAAAGATCAGTTCTCTTTATAACCATTTGCATGATGGCATTTAAAGAGAAAATGCTGCTTCAAATGAGAGATTGTCCTGGGTTCCTGACTGGAAGAGAAACCAGGGTTATGGTAGGCACTGGAGTCAGAAAAGGGGCTTTATCCTGCTCACAAATTACAGATGACAATAGCAGGTTGGAACATGTGCAGGGTGTTACTTATTTCTATAATTTACTTCAGCTAATTCACAATAAACAGCATACTGTGTGTTTGGATGTGTATCTCAGTTTAACCCATGGGTGACTAAGGAGCATGTTCAATTACCCTTATCTGGAAGAATCTCCTGGCCAGGTGGCGATTCTGGAGATTTCTCTGTGAATCAATAAACATGCATTTGTTAACTGATACAAGGGGTGGTATAAATGATAAAGTCAGTGGAATTTAGAGTGTGGGGTGGGCCAGGAGAGGGAACAGGAGCTGATACCATTCCATGAATAAGGTGAGGAAGGGCCATCCTGGAAGTTCATGCCAGCTGTGCCCTGCTCGGGGGCTACAACCTACTGCCTTCCCGCCGACTCTGGAGAGGATTCTGCCTCCATCTCAGTTCAAGGCCAGGGTCTGCTGTACAACTTAGTCATTGCTGTACCCACTGTTTCACAGAGCAGGACCTCCCACAGCTGTAGTTTGGCTCTTCAGAAGCTCTTTCTGGGAAGTGTTTATTAAAGTAGTGTAATCACATATAGCAGCAGGGCTCATGGTGCCATATTCATGTGTGCACAGAACACTTTGCTTCATTTTGTTCCCAGTGCCTTCCTTTGCCCTCCACACCTCTCTCTTCTGGATCCTCATCCTCTACCCAATTGGTGTCTTTTCTCTTTAGTTTTTTAATTGGTACACTATAATTATGAATAAAAGTGGGATTCACTATTATATAATCATACATGCACACAGCATAGCATAGTCCATTTAATGCCCCAGTTCCTCCCTGTTATGGTTTGGAGATGAAGTGTTCCCCCAAAAGTTCTGTGGAAAGGTTAGAGCTGAAATGACTGGATTATAAGAGCTGTAACCTAATTAGTCAGTCCATTCTATTCGAATAGACTGACTTGGTGCCAGCTGTAGGTAGGTGGGGCATGGCAGGAAGATGTAGGTCCCTGGGGGCATGTCCTGGAAAGGTTGGTGATCCCCACGGGTCTTCTCCTCATTCTCCACTTTCCAGCTGCCATAAGGAGAGCAACTTTCCTCTGCCACACCCTTCTGTCATGATGTTCTGCCTCACCTTGAGACCAGAGCAACAGAGTCCTTGAGACCACCATGTAAGGACTGAGATTTCTGAAACCAGGAGCCCCCAATTTTTGCTTCCTCTAATTTGATTTTGTTGGGTATCTCCCTGCCTTCCC
Organism: Sciurus carolinensis; assembly: GCF_902686445.1. Taxonomy (NCBI): domain Eukaryota; kingdom Metazoa; phylum Chordata; class Mammalia; order Rodentia; family Sciuridae; genus Sciurus; species Sciurus carolinensis. The sequence goes on along the minus strand of NC_062213.1, from coordinate 133,319,589 downwards.
CTGGACCACCTTCCTCAGCCCTACAGTAATTTGCTTTTTGGAGTATAGTTTTTAATTCTTTGTATGTTCTGGGTATTAATCTGTCAGAAGACTACCTGGCAAAAAGTTTCTCTCATTCTTGTGGACTCTCCACAATCTTGTTTCCTTTGTTATAGAGGGACCTTTCTAATTTGGCACTGTATCACTTATTGATTCTTGTTTTTGTTAGGAAAAACACCAGTTGTTTTCTTAACAGACTTCCTCTTTACAATTTCTGGTTTTTTTTCTAACACTGTTGAGGAATAGAATTTATGGAGTATAAAGATGAACCTATAACTGCTGTGTTGGAAACAGAATTATTAAATAGTCCTTTTCCTTAGAGTTAATGTTTAAGAAAGCAATAGCAATTGAGGGAATGCAAATTAGAACTACACTGTTATTTTCTCCCACACTTTTCAGAACAGCAGTCTTCAAGAATACAAACAGTAATAAATGCTGGAGAGAATGTGGACAAAAATAAACAGTTTTGCACTGTTGGTGGGGTTGTATAACCACTATGTAAATCAGTATGGAGATTCCTCAAAACACTAGGCATGGAACCCCCATATGACCCAGTTATACCACTTTATTTATCATAAAGAATTAAAGTCATACTATAGTGATACATACATACCCATGTTTATAGCAGCACAACTCACAGTAGCTAAACTGTAGAACCATTATGGTGTCCAACAAAGGATGAATGGATGAAAAGAATGTGGTATATGCACAAAGGTGTTTTATTTAACCATAAAACTTGAAATTATGTCACGTGCAGGAAAATGAATGGAGCTTAGGACCATTATGTTAGGCGAAATAAGGCAACTTCAGAAGATCAGGATGTTATGTTTTCTCTCTTATGTGGAAGCTGGAGAGGAAAAAGGAAAAAAAAAGTGGGGGGACAGGGATCTCATGAAAATCAAAGGGAGATAGAAGAGGAAAGGGACGTGGGGCTGGGAAACAGGGAAATGGGGGGGAGGGCTGGAGAGTGATTTTAGCAAAATTCTATTGTTATATTGTGTGCATGCACAAATATGTAACAACAAATCCCATCATTATGTATGACTAAAATATACCAATAAAAATGGAAATAGGAAATAAAAAATAAAGCATTAGGACAAAGTTGACAAGCTTACTGAATTGTTTTTTTGTTTGTTTGTTTGTTTGTTTTTATTTTTTTTCCCTTGACTGCAATGCAGGACTGAGGTACTCATGCCAAAAAACTTTCATATACAATGAATAGAATCAGATTGTTCCATTATGCCATGCAGATATTCAAAAGGTACTGTCCATGAGGTATGTGGAGGAACAATTGAAACTGCCCCAAACCTGAATTCTATACAGATTCATGGATATTCTGAGTCAGTTCTTGAAGGGACCACATGTGTTTAAACTGTTCAGGATACAACAACAGGCTTAGACCTCTTAGTTGTTTTTAATATTTGTTCTGAGAGAGTAAAATTGAACTTTTCCACATAGCACAGCTGCGTGGTACTCATGGAATTGTAAATAAGAATAACACATAAACAAGTCAGTTGTAAGTTGAGAGCAATATGTGTAGAGAAGACCAAGGATAGTAGTGAACTTACCTGGCTCAGGCTCAGCAATAAATGGGCAAGTTGAGTTGTCTTTGCTCACTGCTTGAGTTTCTTCCTGAACTTTGTTTCTCTTAAAACCAATTTTCTTAGAGGCTAAAAACCCAACAGAATATTAGAGCCATCCAAATAAGGGCTTGGTGAGGAGAATGGAATATGAAACCACACACTCATGTGTTGCTAAATTAACTGTTGAGGTTTTGCACTGTTGTCAAGTAGGCAGGAAAAGGGAGTTTGGGATGAAGCTGGAGGAAAGTTTGTGGTCTTCCTCAATGGTCTATCAACCAGAAAGAAACAAAACAAAATAAAACAGAAGGAAAGGTAAAGAAACAGAATGAGAAGAAACAAAAGAAAAACGAACAACAGAAGGTAGATTCTCCAAAGAATAATATTTTTTTAGTAATAGTACTGTGGGTGATGGGACTACCAGAGCATCTCAATGGGAAGGCAGCTGCCTTAGTAAGCAATGAGTTCTTCAAAGAACTTGAAGCAAAGGAAGTTTTTAGAAACATTTATTTAAATTAAATTTCTTTCTAAGTGACACATAATAACAAATTACACATTGACAGGATAAAGTGGATAAAGTGATATGGTGAAACATTAAAACATTGTGTGATATTTAAATCATATTAAAACATGTCTATCTCCTGAAACAGTCATCATTTCTATATGGTAAAAACTCCCCAAACCCTTGCTTCCAGCTCTTGGAAATGTACGCTTCACTGTGGTTATCTATAATCACCCTACTGTGCAATAGCACCCCAGAGATTCTTGCTTCTAACTGTAACTCCACACCCCTTGATCAAACTTCCCCTACCCCTTCTAAGGCAGGGATAGTTTATAAAGCAAAAACAAGGAGGATTACCTCACATGTTGTACAACAGTCATCCTTGGCAACAATGATCGATGTCAAGAGTGGTGTCTGTTTGAGGTTGAACAAGGGCTGGGCAGCTGTGCTTCTAGAAATACTGTTTCTGAGTGAGTGGGTGTTGGTCTCTGAGCAAGGATGTGGTTCTGACTGTCTGTTGTGATACTTACTGTCAGGATGTCATGGGTAGAGACCTTCTCTCTATCACCCCTTGGCTTTTTAACTCTTTGTTATAGTTGAGCGAGTGACTCCATTTTGATTCTGACACCTTTCACATTTCTTCATAAGTCTCTGAAGGTGCTATACCACTCTCTTCACAGATTGAGTCCACTGTTTACCTGTCTGCAAGGCTACGCTGGCCCTCAGGTAAATGAGTTTTATGTTTCATCACTGATATCACCACTGGTACCACCCCACTCCTGGGCATTCTGTGTCCCCTAGAAAAAGGTCCACTGGGCTGGGAATATAGCTCAGTGGGTAGAGTGCTTGTCTTGCATGCACAAGGCCCTGGGTTCAATCCCCAGCACCACAAAAATAAAATAAAATAAATAGGTTCACTAATTTGCACACAGACTGATGGGAATGTCCCTCATTCTTTTGGAAACAATCAGAATCACTCAGGAGAGTCAGTGGGTGGGGCCTGATGCCCACTGAGTGTGTCTGCTTGTGGACAAGGTGCCCTGTCTCCAGGCCACCCTCAGAGTCTCCCCTTTACCCATTTTTACCACTTCTCAGGGATTGTTCATTTTAAGTGGAAGAACTTTTAAATTTGTCACTTGACAGACTTTGGTACAGAGGTGGGAAGAGAGGGTTTATCCATAGCTGCTATGTCACAGGAGAAAACAGGATTCACACAAGATTTCAGCATTCAGCTGTCTGACCCTGGTGCTTGCCAAAGATTAACACTGTAGCAGAATCAGTGATTTTCATCCAGTGCTGTGGGATCCCTAAGCCTTTGGGATCTGGACAGCAGCCTACATCAGGAGTGGCAACCTCCTGCCTCCCCGCAACCTCTATGTCCTTCCAGTCACTGCCCAGATGGAGGAGCAGAGAGCACCTCTTCACAGCTAACACCAGGGTGTGTCCTCCTGCAGCAGGCGTTTCCTGGGTCTGTCAGCTAGACTACGCACTCTCCTCTCTATGTTGTCCCTGTGTTTCAGTAGGCTCTGAGGTCTGCCCTGTTGGCCTGACAGCATCCTGCTCTGACCAGGGAGTGAAGGGGAATCCGCCAATCCTGTTTATTTTTGCTTTTTTCTAACATTTTTTTCAGTGTCCCCTTTCTTCAAAATCTGCGTCAGTTGTTCATTCTGTTCCTGTAGCCTAAGCCATCATCACCACAATGTGAGAATTATGGAGAAAGATATTTTCTAGGGCAGCCAGTTGTTGAAGGAGAATATGGAATTCTGGCAACAGAGCTGTTCATTCTTCAGACAATTCCCTTTCTGTTCTGTTAGAAGGATTATGGCATATCATACACCTCTTCTTCACATGGTAAGCTTTTCTTACTTGGGAAGTTCCTGGAGGTTTATTTTTTCTAATCATTTGCCCAATACAGAATAAGTCAAAAGCAAATTAATGAAATTTAATTTTTATTTCAATACATTTTCTGCTACCACCACTTTGGTAGTCAGGTGTCCATTGCTTTGACCAAAAACCTTAGAAAATAACCTAGAGAAGAGAAGACTTATTTGAGTTCATGATTTCAAAGGTCAACTGGCTCCTTTGTTTTGGTACTTGTTAAGTTGCAGAAACATCATGGTTGAAGGACATGGTAGGGGAAAGCTGTTTGCCTCATGCAGCCAGGAAACAGAGGGAAGAAAGAATTTAGGGACAAGATATACCCTGCCCTCCCCCAGGGAACTAGTTCCTCCTGTTAGTCTCAACCTTGAACAGTTTCCACCACCTCCCAATAATAACATCAAATGAATTGTTCATATTTATGAATTGCTCACATGTTAGGAGGTGTGTAGACAGTATTTTTGCAGCAAAAATTGACTCTCATTTAAATTCAGTTAAGGTTAGTCCCCTATCACAATCCTGGTAGGTGAATAAATTCTCATGTCTGTTTCCCACTCCTGGCTATTTTCTGAAACATGGATTGTGGGGAATAGCTCTATAGGATTAACATGAGAATGGAGCAACTTCTCTGAGTACCTGCAGGTGTAGTGCCGTCTGCTGATAAGAAGGAAACCCTGAGTAGATGCCAACCAAAAGGATATCTAGAAATATTTTGCTGCAGGGGGTGGGATTTAAAACCTTAAATGAAGACTAGCTACTGTGAATGCAAAAATGCCTTTCATATTGATCCTTCCAGTGCCATGCTTGTATAGACTCTTACTGTGGATGCTACTTGTCTCTCCTATTGCGCTAACCTAAACTTTTCATTTTGACTGATCAAACATTCACAAGTTAAATTATGAATCCTTTCACACTTTGTCTTAAGAAAATACAATATCAAATGTCAATTTCATAGCAAAACTTGAAACTTTATTTCCTATGAGTAAAGATAGAAATGAAAGTAAGATAACTTTGAAATGGGGGAAATATTAAGACATCAACAATTATCTTCCTGACCAAATACAGTTCATTTTTTTATATCAGGAAATATTCTCCAACTCCTTTTACCACCACTACCACCCTAAAAAACAACAACAACAAAAAAAGCAAAAGCAAAAAAAAAGAAAAAATTCCTAGAGTTGCACTGAAAATTGAATCTTAGCCAGTATTTTGTATGAAACAACAAATTCCACAGCCTCACCCCTTTCTAGGTAATCCAATGTTGCTGATATATGATAATCATGGAAATGTTAACTAAGATGAAAACTAATTCAGAATTTATATATTAAATATGTGCAATGTTTGCATTTTAAGAAAAAAATTTTAAGAAAAATAAAGATATAGATAATTGTGTACTTACTCAGATTAAAACCTAAAAATATTTACCCCATCACCAAAACGTAAACCTGTGTTTTACATACAGTGATTTTTTAAAAAAAAATCTTAATTTTATTTATTTCTTAATGATTCCATTTTTATAATCATAGACGAATACAAACATAACAAATGAAGCCATTTTTACTTTGATAAGTTTCAATAAACATTAAAAATATTTCACATGTGTCTGGATTTACACTTTTTATTTCAACAAATTTTATTGTGTATATTAAGGTATATGACATGATATACAGATATAGTAAAATGGCTATTATGGTGGAACAAATTAACATACCCATCATTTCACATAGCTACCCATTCCCCTCCCTTCACAAGAGCATCTTTAATTTGCTAAATACAAAAAATAATTGTATGCTAAATAGAATAGATTAGTATTTTTTGATTATTTTTTATTTATCTTTTAATTTTTTTTTTTTTTACATTCACATAGGGTAATGATGTTTATTTTATTTTTCCCCTCCCCTCACCCCTCCCACCCCTCTTTTCCCTCTACACAGTCCTTCTTTCCTTCATTCTTGCCGCTGTCCTTAGCCTAACTCTAAACCTAACCCTAAACCTAATGCTAGCCCCTCCCACCCCCCATTATATGTCCTCATCCGCTTATCAGCGAGATCATTCGTCCTTTAGTTTTTTGAGATTGGCTTATCTCACTTAGCATGATATTCTCCAATTTCGACCATTTGCCTACAAATGCCATAATTTTATCATTCTTCATTGCAGAGTAATATTCCATTGTATAAATATGCCACAGTTTCTTTATCCAGTCATCAAATGAAGGGCATCTAGGTTGGTTCCACAATCTGGCTATGGTGAATTGAGCAGCAATGAACATTGATGTGGCTGTATCTCTGTAGTATGCTGATTTTAAGTCCTTTGGGTATAAGCCAAGGAGTGGGATAGCTGGGTCAAATGGTGTTTCCATTCCAAGCTTTCTGAGGAATCTCCACACTGCTTTCCAGAGTGGCTGCACTAATTTGCAGCCCCACCAGCAATGTATGAGTGTTCCTTTTTCACCACATTCTCGCCAACACCTATTGTTGCTTGTATTCTTGATAATCGCCATTCTAATTGGGGTGAGATGAAATCTTAGGGCAGTTTTGATTTGCATTTCCCTTATTACTAGGGATGTTGAACATTTTTTCCTATATCTGTTGATTACTTGTACATCTTCTTCTGTGAAGTGTCTGTTCATTTCCTTAGCCCATTTGTTGATTGGATTATTTGTATTCTTCGTGTAGAGTTTTTTGAGTTCTTTATAGATTCTGGAAATTAGCGCTCTATCTGAGGTATGGTTGGCAAAGATATTCTCCCACTCTGTAGGCTCTCTCTTCACATTTCTGATAGTTTCCTTTGCTGAGAGAAAGCTTTTAAGTTTGAATCTATCCCAGTTGTTGATTCTTGCTTTTATTTCTTGTGCTATGGGAGTCCTGTTAAGGAAATCTGATCCTGAGCCAACAAGTTGAAGATTTGGACCTACTTTTTCTTCTATAACATGCAGGGTCTCTGGTCTGATTCCGAGGTCCTTGATCCATTTTGAGTTGAGTTTTGTGTAGGGTGAGAGATAGGGGTTTAATTTCATTCTATTGCATATGGTTTTCCAGTTTTCCCAGCACCATTTGTTGAAGAGGCTATCTTTTCTCCATTGCATATTGTTGGAACCTTTGTCTAGTATGAGAAAATTGTATTTATTTGGGTTTGTGTCCATGTCCTCTATTCTGTACCATTGATCTACCTGTCTATTTTGGTACCAATACCATGCCATTTTTGTTACTATTGCTTTGTAGTAGAGTTGAAGATCTGGTATTGCAATACCCCCTGCTTCGCTCTTGCTACTGAGGATTGCTTTAGCTATTCTAGGTTTTTTATTCTTCCAGATGAATTTCATAATTGCTTGCTCTATTTCTGCAAGGTACATCATTGGGATTTTAATTGGAATTGCATTGAATCTGTATAGCACTTTAGGTAGTATAGCCATTTTGACAATATTAATTCTGCCTATCCAGGAACATGGGAGATCTTTCCATCTTCTAAGGTTTTCTTTAATTTCTTTCTTTAGTGTTCTGTAGTTCTCATTGTAGAGGTCTTTCACCTCTTTTGTGAGATTGATTCCCAAGTATTTTATTTTTTTCCATGCTATTGTGAATGGGGTAGTTTTCCTAATTTCTCTTTCTGAAGATTCATCACTTATGTATAAAAATGCATTGGATTTATGAGCATTGATCTTGTAACCTGCTACTTTACTGAATTCACTTATGAGTTCTAAAAGTTTTCTGGTGGAATTTCCAGGTTCCTCTAAATATATAATCATGTCATCAGCGAACAGGGATAGTTTGAGTTCTTCTTTTCCTATTCGTATCCCTTTAATTTCTTTGGTTTGTCTGATTGCTCTGGCTAGAGTCTCAAGGACGATGTTGAATAGAAGCGGTGAAAGAGGGCATCCCTGGCTTGTTCCAGTTTTTAGGGGGAACGCTTTCAGTTTTTCACCATTTAGAATGATATTAGCCATGGGCTTAGCGTAGATTGCCTTTATAATGTTTAGGAATGTTCCCACTACCCCAATTTTTTCTAGTGTTTTGAGCATGAAGGGATGCTGTATTTTATCAAATGCTTTTTCTGCATCTATTGAAATAATCATGTGATTCTTAACTTTAAGTCTGTTGATATGGTGAATGACATTTATTGATTTCCGAATGTTGAACCAACCTTGCATTCCTGGGATAAAACCCACTTGATCGTGGTGCACTATCTTTTTAATATATATTTGTATGCGATTTGCTAAAATTTTGTTGAGAATTTTTGCATCGATATTCATTAAGGATATTGGTCTGAAATTTTCTTTCCTCGATGTGTCTCTGTCTGGTTTAGGTATCAGGGTGATATTGGCTTCATAGAACGAGTTTGGTAGGGTTCCCTCCTCTTCTATTTCATGGAATAGTTTGAGAAGTATTGGAATGAGCTCTTCTTTAAAGGTTTTGTAGAACTCGGCTGAGAACCCATCTGGTCCTGGACTTTTCTTTGTTGGTAGGTTTTTGATGACCTCTTCTATTTCATTGCTTGAAATTGGTTTATTTAAGTTGTGTATGTCCTCCTCGTTCAGTTTAGGTAGTTCATATGTCTCTAGAAATTTGTTGATGTCTTCGAGGTTTTCTGTTTTGTTGGAGTATAGATTTTCAAAATAGCTTCTAATTATGTTTTGTATTTCACTCGTGTCTGTTGTGATGTTTCCTTGTTCATTCCGAATTTTAGTAATTTGAGTTTTCTCCCACTTTCTCTTTGTTAGTGTGGCTAAGGGTTTATCAATTTTATTTATTTTTTCAAAGAACCAACTATTTATTTTGTTAATTTTTCCAATTGTTTCTTTTGTTTCGATTTCGTTGATTTTGGCTCTGATTTTAACTATTTCCTGTCTTCTACTACTTTTGGTATTGGTCTGCTCTTCTTTTTCTAGTGCTTTGAGCTGTAGTGTTAAGTCGTTTATTTGTTGATTTCTACTTCTTTTTTTGAATGCACCCCATGAAATAAATCTTCCTCTCAGTACTGCTTTCATAGTGTCCCAGAGATTTTGATATGATGTGTCTTTGTTCTCGTTTAGCTCTAAGAATTTTTTTATTTCCCTCCTGATGTCTTCTGTTATCCATTCATCATATAATAGTGTATTATTTAGTCTCCAGGTATTGGAGAAGTTTCTGTTTTTTTATTCTGTCATTTATTTCTAATTTCAATCCATTATGATCTGATAGAGTACAAGGTAGTGTCTCTATCTTCTTGTATTTGCTAACAGTAGCTTTGTGGCATAAAATATGGTCTATTTTAGAGAAGGATCCATGTGCTGCTGAGAAGAAAGTGTATTCGTTCTTTGTTGGATGGTATATTCTATATATGTCCGTTAAGTCTAAATTGCTGATTGTGTTGTTGAGATCTATAGTTTCTTTATTCAATTTTTGTTTGGACGATCTATCCAGTGGTGAGAGAGGTGTGTTAAAATCGCCTAGTATTATTGTGTTGTGGTCTATTTGAATTCTGTAATTGAGAAGGATTTGTTTGACGTACGTGGATGAGCCAATGTTTGGGGCATAGATATTTATGATTGTTATGTCTTGCTGATTTATACTTCCCTTAAGCAGCATGTAATGTCCTTCTTTATCCCTTCTGATTAGTTTTGGTTTGAAGTCCACATTATCTGAAATGAGGATGGATACTCCAGCTTTTTTGCTGTGTCCGTGTGCATGGTATGTTTTTCCCCATCCTTTCACCTTTAGTCTATGGGTGTCTCTTTCTATGAGATGAGTCTCTTGCAGGCAGCATATTGTTGGATTTTTCTTTTTAATCCAATCTGCCAGTCTGTGTCTTTTGATTGATGAATTCAGGCCATTAACATTCAGGGTTATTATTGTGATATGATTTGTATTCCCAGTCAATTGATTCATATTTGTTTTTGACATGATTTGGTTTCTCCTTTATTTGGCTATTCCTTTAGGCTAGCGCCGCCTGTTGCTGATTTGCATCGTTGTTTTTCATCTCTTCCTCATGGAATATTTTGCTGAGAATGTTCTGTAATGCTGGCTTTCTTTTTGTAAATTCCTTTAGCTTTTGTTTATCATGGAAGGATCTTATTTCATCTTCAAATTTGAAGGTAAGTTTTGCTGGGTATAAGATTCTTGGTTGGCATCCGTTTTCTTTCAGGGCTTGGTATATGTTGTTCCAGGCCCTTCTAGCTTTTAGGGTCTGGATTGAAAAATGTGCTGATATTCTTATTGGTTTCCCTCTGAATGTAATTTGATTCTTTTCTCTCGTGGCCTTTAAAATTCCGTCTTTATTTTGTATGTTAGGTATTTTCATAATAATGTGCCTTGGTGTGGGTCTGTTGTAATTTTGTATGTTTGGAGTTCTATAAGCCTCTTGTACTTGGTTTTCCATTTCATTCTTCAGATTTGGGAAATTTTCTGTTATTATTTCATTGAATAGATTGTTCATTCCTTTGGTTTGTTTCTCTAAGCCTTCCTCAATCCCAATAATTCTTAAATTTGGCCTTTTCATGATATCCCATAATTCTTGTAGATTCTGTTCATGATTTCTTACCATCTTTTCTGTTTGGCCAACTTTGCTTTCAAGATTAAATAATTTGTCTTCAATGTCTGAGGTTCTGTCTTCCAGGTGTTCTATCCTATTGGTTATGCTTTCTATGGAGTTTTTAACTTGGTTTATTGTTTCCTTCATTTCAAGGATTTCAGTTTGTTTTTTTTTCAGTATCTCTAACTCTTTATTGAAATGATCTCTTGCTTCCCGTATTTGGTCTTTTAACTGTTGATTGGTGCGATCATTTAATGCCTGCATTTGCTCTTTCATCTCCTCCTTCAATGCCTGCATTTGCTCTTTCATCTCCTCATTAGCTTCTCTGATCGTTTTAATTACGTACATTCTGAACTCCCTTTCTGACATTTCTTCTGCTGTGCTGTCATTGGGTTTTATTGATGTAGTATCTAGGTTTGTTTGGGACACTTTCTTCCCTTGTTTTCTCATATTGGTCAGTTGTCAGTGGGACCCTGAGATATTGCAGTTTTCTGCTACTGGCTTATAATGTCCCGGTAGATTTCCAGTGTATCACCTCCCAGCCTTCAGTAGCCTGATGTCTTGGAGGAATCTGATAAAGCAGCTCATCCGAAGAAAACTGCCCGTAGCCCCCTACTGGTTCCACGGTTTGGAACTGGCTCTGTGCGGAAATGCTCTCACTGTGGGCTTGCGCCGTGCAGCTGGCCGTGTGGGAGGAGCCCACTGCTGGAGTGTGGAAGGCTACCTTGGGAAGACTCTAGCTGCCCTGCCCGGCTCCAATAAGCCACCACTATCTGGGCCTGCCACCCGGGCTGAGCTTTACCCAGTGGGCAGACTCACCCGTGGCTCTATTTCAGTCCGAGTATCTCAATGCCTCCCCTTCTTAACTCCTGGGTTCTGGAGCGACTTGGGGTGCAGTCTCCCTCTAGGCCGCCATCTTGGATCGCCCCTGAAGAGAGCCTGCAGCTGGAGTGGGCAGAGCCGCCTGAAGAGGTCTCTGGCTGCCCTGCCCTGATCCCAGAGGCTGCTTGCTGATCGCGGCTCTCTGCTGGTTCGTTGCCAGAGTACGCTGCGCTGTAGTGGCTCTGAGACTCGGAGCTTGTTCTGGTCAGAAAGGCTCTCACTAGCGGGCCAGTTCCGTTCCGAGAACCTGGAGAAGCTGGCTGTGTGGGCGGGGCCCACCGCCGGAGTGCGCAGGGCTGCCTGTGGATGACTCTAGCTGCCCTGCCCGGCTCCGATAAGCCACCTCTATCTGGGCCTGCCACCCGGGCCGAGCTTTACCCAGTGGGCAGACTCACCCGTGGCTCCACTTCAGTCCGAGTCTCTCAATGCCTCCCCTTCTTAACTCCTGGGTTCTGGAGCAACTTGGGGTGCAGTCTCCCTCTAGGCTGCCATCTTGGATCGCCTATCTTTTAATTTTTTACAGACTGCATTTTGATTCATTGTACACAAATGGGGTACATCATTTTGTTTCTATGGTTGTACACAATGTAGATTCATACCATTCGTGTAATCATACGTGTACATAGGGTAATGATGTCTGTCTCATTCCACCATTTTTCATACGCCCTCCCTCTCATTTCCTCCAACATAATCTAAAGTTCCCCCATTCTTCTCTCACTTCCCACACCCTGACCCTCATTATAGATCATTCTCCACTTATCAGGGAAAACATTCAGCCTTTGGTTTTTTGAGCTTCACCTATTTCACTTAGCATGATATTCTCCAATTCCATCCTTTTATTTGCCAATGCCATGATATTATTCTTCTTTATGGCTGAATAGTATTCCATTGTGTATATATATCAGAGTTTCTTTATCCATTCTTCTGTTGAAGGGCATCTAGGTTGATTCCACAATTATTATTAATTATAGTCTTTGTTCATTAGAGCATTTGATTTGTTCATCCTACTTCTTTGTTACTTTGCATCCTTTCATCTACTCTCCCCCCAATTCTGAACTTGGTATCCAGTGACATCATGCAATATTTTTCTTTCTTTGTCTGGTTTATTTAATTTAGCATAGTGTCTTCCAAGCCCATTATGTTTTCTTGCTATTGAATCATATGACTTCTTTAAATCCTGTATGTCTGAAAAAGAATTTACATCCAAGATTTAAAGAAGTCATATGAAGGCAATCTATCGGTTGCCTGTCATTGTATTGATTGCTTCCTTTTGTATATAAAGCTTTTTACTTTAATGTAGTCACATTTGTTAATTTTTGCTTTTATAGCCTGAGGTTTTGGTTTGAAATTCAAGAAATCATTGCCAAAGACAGTGTCAAAGAATTTTTCCTGTATTGACTTTAAAGAATTTTGTGGTTTCAGGTCTTTTGTTTAGGTTCTTTTATCCACTTTGAGTTGATTATCTTGTATTATGTAAGATAATGGTCCCATTTCATTCTTCTGCAGGTGGAATCCAAATTAAAAGCATCATTTGTTAGAAGACTATATTTTAGTCACTCTATCTTTTGAATGCCCTTGCTGAAAATTAGTTCACCACATAGGTTTGTATTTCTTTCTATTCCACTGCTATATGTGTATGTTTTTATGCCAGTACCAGACCGTTTTGACTACTATCACTTTGCAATACAATTTAAAATCAGGATATATATATATATGTATAATTCCTCCAACTTTCTTCAATTTCAGAATTTGTTTATTTGAGGTCTTTTGTGGTTCCATAGGAATTTTAGAATTTTTTTCTATTACTGTGAACAATACCATTGGGATTTTGATAAAGATGACCTTGACTCTATAAATTGCTTTAGATAGTAAGGAAATTTTAACAATGTTAATACTTCTGATCCATAAGCATGGGATGCCTTTTCATTTATGTGTGTTCTCTTCAATTTCTTGCATCAATGTTTTATAGTTTTCAGTGTACATGTCATTTTTATCCTTGAATAAATTTATTACTAAGTTTTTTTCATACTATCATAGGGGAATTGTTTTCTTAATTTCTTTTATTTTTTTGAGTAGGTCATGTTCGAATAGAGAAAAGTCATTTGTTCTTCCAATATTATTAGTGCCATTAAACATCACTATTTTGTCCTTAATGTAGACCGTCTTTTTAAAGGTGATTTGTTTTTTCACTCACATATGTAGTAAATCCAAATGGCTTAAGGAACTACATCACTTTATGACATAAATTAAAATATATTCCTCTATTTGCCATTTTTCTTTATTATTTGTTTTTCTATGGTGAATTCTATTTTATAGAGTTGAACTTATCATTGTCCTCTTTCATGCATAGCCACTATGTTACACTTCCAAAAAGGCCAGCCAATTATATTTTTTTAAATAATTTTAAAGTTTTATTTCTCATGTTCATATCTTGATTGATCTGAAATTTATATTGATATGTTACAAAGAACCTTTTCTTTAAGGTCATAAATATTCATAACTTTTCACTAATATGAAACATCAGATTTATGCTGAATTTATATTTGACTTTGTGTTGATTATAAACTTCGGAGTTTCTTTTTTTAATATTTGAATAGTCAGATTCCTGTCCACTTTCCTAATAGCTGGGATGCTTTAATGTATGATTCAACTAGTCCTCCTTTGTTTATCACATTTTGTTTTCAGAATTGCACTGGTTGTTTTTTGCTTATTTCTTTCTAGAAAAATTATAAAATAAATGTACTTATCCTAAATTATTTTGGTACATTTATTTGAATGATGTTAAATGTATATATTGATGTAACATTAACACTTTTATTAATGACCATTTTATAAATTTTTGTGTATTTTAAAAACATTCAGTTTTTTCATTTGAATTTTACATATTTCCTGATTATTTAATTCTACAGGTTTCATTGTTTTTGATGCATTAGAAATTTGTTCTCTTCCATTACATCTCATTCTTGTTTCTTCCATTAAGAAATCAATTTGGAGGTTTCAAGATGGCGAACTAGAGGATGATTGCATTTCATGTTGCTCCAGGACTCAAGATTCAAGAAAAGGAGGTATTGAGAGCCGCAGGGTGAGTCTCTCCCACTGGGCGAGGCTCCACAGCTGGGGTGGTAGTCCCGGAACACAGGGAACTTTGTGGAGAAGAATTGCCCAGCAAGACTCGCACACTGGAGCAGTGAACCCAGACAGCTGGGAGCATCACAGAGGAGGGCCACCCAGTGAGAGACTTCCACACAGAGCGAGGCTCCCCAGCCCCGGTGGTAGTTCTGGATCCCAGGGAACCTCACAGAGGAGGGCTGCCCAGCGAGAGACTTCATTACAGGGCGAAGATCCCTGACCCAGGCAGTGGTTCGGAACCAAAGGGAAATCTCAGAGGAGAGCTACCCAGCGGAAATTCCCCAACAGGTGAGGCATTCTTTCAGAGCAAGGCTTTCCCACTGGGGAAGTAGAACCAGAGACCCAGGCCCAAACAACCATGCCCCAGCCTGCAGTCTAGACCCGTTTGGCTGACCATTGGTCAACACGTGGAGGCACCTCTGCTGACTAGCAGGGAATATACTCCACCTGAAGGCCACCACCCCTAGAGGGGCAGCTTCCTTATGGATCACTGCATTATCAAGTTCCTCCAAGACTTCAGGCTACTGAAGGCTAGGAGGTGAGTTATTGGAAATCTATAGGGACACTATAAGTCAATAGGGGATTTCTGCAATATCTCAGAGTTTCACTACTAGAGGGGAAGATAACTGAGCAATATGAGAAAACAAGGGAATGAAATGTCCCAAACAAACCCAGATGCTACATCAATAAAATCCAATGACAGCATGGCAAAGAAATGTCAGAAAGAGAGTTCAGAATATACATAATTAAAATGATCAGAGAAGCAAACGATGAGATCATAGAGCAAATGAAGGCTTCGAATGAACACACCAATCAACAGTTAAAATAGCAAATGTGGGAAGGAAAAGATCATTTCAATAAAGAGTTAGAGATTCTCTTAAAAAACCAAACAGATATCCTTGAAAGGAAGGAAACAATGAATCAAATTAAAATCTCCATAGAAATCATAACCAATAGGATAGAACACCTGGAAGAGAGAACCTCAGACATTGAAGACAAAATATTTAATCTTAAAAACAAAGTTGACCAAACAAAGATGGTAAGAAATCATGAACAGAATCTACAAGAACTATGGGAGATCATGAAAAGGCCAAATTTAAGAATTATTGGGATTGAGGAAGGCACAGAGAAACAAACCAAAGGAATGAACAATCTATTTGAAGAAATAATATCAGAAAATTTCCCAAATCTGAAGAATGAAATGGAAAATCAAGTATAAGAGGCTTATAGGACTCCAAATGTACAAAATTACAACAGACTCACACCAAGGCATATTATAATAAAAATACTTAATACACAAAATAAAGACAGAATTTTAAAGGCTTTGAGAGAAAAAAATCAAATTACTTTCAGAAGGAAAAAAATATGGATATCAGCAGATTTTTCAATCCAGACCCTAAAACCTAAATGGGCCTTGAACAACATTTTCCAAACTCTGAAAGAAAATGGATGCCAACCAAGAATCTTATACCCAGCAGAACTTACCTTCAGATTTGACATTGAAATAAAATCCTTCCATGATAAACAAAAGCTAAAAGAATTTACAAAAAGAAAGTTGGCAATACAGAACATACTCAGCAAAATATTCCATGAGGAAGAGATGAAGAACAATGATGTAAATCAGCAAAGGGAGGAACTACCCTAAAGTAATAGCCAAATAAAGAGAAAACCAAGTCATGTTAAAAAACAAAAATGAGCCAAATGACCGGGAATACAAATCATATCTCAGTAATAACCCTGAATGTTAATGGCCTGAACTCATCAATCAAAAGATATAGAGTGGCAGAGTGGATTAAAAAGAAAGATTCAACAATATGCTGCCTGCAAGAGACTCATCTCATAGAAAAAGATACCCACAGACTAAAGGGGAAAGGATACCATGCACATGGACTCAGCAAAAAGGCTGGAGTATCCATCCTCATATCAGATAATGTGAACTTCAAGCCAAAGTTAGTCAGACGGGATAAAGAAGGACATTTCATACTGCTTCAGGGAAGCATCAATCAGCAAGACATAACAATCATAAATATCTAAGCCCCAAACAGTGACTCATCCATTCCAGGAAACAAATAGACCACAACACAATAATACTAGGTGACTATAACACATATCTCTCACCACTGGACAGATCTTACAAACAAAAATTGAACAAAGAAACTATAGATCTCAATAACACAATCAATAATTTAACGGACATTTACAGAATATACCATCCAACAAAGAGCGAATACACATTAATCTCAGCAGCATATGGATCTTCCTCTAAAATAGACCATTTATTATACCACAAAGCTACTGTTAGCAAATACAAGAAGATAGAGATACTACCTTGTATTCCATCAGATCATAATGAATTGAAATTAGAAAAATATGACAGAATAAAAAACAGAAACTATACTCCAATACCTAGAGATTAAATAATAAGCTATTGAATGATGAATGGATAACAGAAGACATCAAGAGGGAAATTAAAAAATTCTTAGAGGTAAATGAGAACAAAGATACATCATATCAAAATCTCTGGGACACTATGAAAGCAGTACTTGGAGGAAAATCTATTTCATGGAGCACATTCAATAAAAGAAGAAAAAAAAAAAAAATGACCTAACACTACAGTTCAAAGCCCTAGAAAAAGAACACAGCAACACCAAAAGTAGTAGGACACAGGAAATAGTTAAAATTAGAGCTGAAATCAATGAAATTGAAACAAAAGAAACAATTGAAAAAATTAACAAAATAAAAAATTGGTTCTCTGAAAAAATAAGCAAAATTGATAAACCCTTAGCCAAACTAAAAAAGAGAAGGAGACAGAAAAATGAAATTACTAAAATTCATATTGAACACAGAAATATCACAACACACATGATTGAAATACAAAACATAATTAGAAGCTATTTTGAAAATCTATACTCCAAAAAAATAGAAAATCTCGAAGACATCAACAGGTTTCTAGAGACATATGAATTACCTATACTGAACCAGGAGAATATACAAAATTTAAATAGAACAAATTCAAGTAATGAAATAGAAGAAGTCAACAAAAGCCTAAAAACAAAGAAAAGTCCAGGACCAGATGGGTTCTCAGCTGAGTTCTACAAAACCTTTAAAGAAGAGCTCATTCCAATACTCCTCAAAGTATTCCATGAAATAGAGGAGGAGGGAACTCTCCCAAACTCATTCCATGAAGCCAATATCACCCTGATACCTAAACCAGACAGAGACACATTGAGGAAAGAAAATTTCAGACCAATATCCTTAATGAACATTGATGCAAAAATTCTCAACAAAATTTTAGCAAATTGCATACAAAAATATATTAAAAAGATAGTGCACCATGATCAAGTGGGTTTCATCCCAGGGATGCAAGGTTGGGTCAACATTGAGAAATTGATAAATGTAATTACCATATCAACAGACTTAAAGTTAAGAATCACATGATTATTTCAGTAGATGCAGAAAAAGGATTTGATAAAATACAGCATCCCTTCATGCTCAAAACACTAGAAAAAATAGGGATAGTGGGAACTTTCCTTAACATTGTAAAGGCCATCTACGCTAAGCCTATGGTGAATATCATTCTTAATTTTTAAAATCTGAAAGCATTCCCCTTAAAAACTGGAACAAAGCAAGAATGCCCTCTTCACCACTTCTATTCAACACTGTCCTTGAAACTCTAGCCAGAGCAATTAGACAGACCAAAGAAATTAAAGGGATACAAATAGGAAAAGAAGAACTCAAACTATCCCTGTTTGCTGATGATATGATTATATACTTAGAGGAACTGGGAAATTTCACCAGAAAAATTTAGAACTCATAAATGAATTTAGTAAAGTAGCAGGATATAACATCAATGCTCATAAATGTAATGCATTTTTTACATAAGTGATGTAAGAAAGACAAGTTAGGAAAACTACCCCATTCACAATAGTCTCGAAAAAAATAAAATACTTGGGAATCAATCTCACAATGGAGGTGAAAGACCTCTACAATGAGAACTATAGAACACTAAAGAAAGAACTTAAAGAAAACCTTAGAAGATAGAAAGATCTCCCATGTTCTTGGATAGGCAGAATTAATATTGTCAAAATGGTCATACTACCAAAAGTGCTATACAGATTCAGTGTAATTCCAATTAAAATCTCAATGATGTACTTCACAGAAATAGAGCAAGCAATCATGAAATTCATCTGGAAGAATAAGAAACCCAGAATAGCTAAAGCAATCCTTAGCAGGAAGAATGAAGCAGTGGGTATCACAATACCACAATTTCAACTAAACTACAAAGCAATAGTAACAAAAATGGCATGGTATTGGCACCAAAATAGACAGGTAAATTAATGGTACAGAATAGAGGACACAGACACAAACCCAAATAAATACATTTTTCTCATGTTAGACAAAGGTGCCAAAAATATGCAATAGAGAAAAAATAGCCTGTTCAACAAATGGTTCTGGGAAAACTGGAAATCCATATCCAGCTAATGAAACTAAACCCCTATCTCTCACCCTGCAGAAAACTCAACTCAGAATGGATCAAGGACCCTGAAATCAGAGCAGAGACCCTGCATCTTATAGAAGAAAAAGTAGGTCCAAATCTTCAACATGTAGGCTTAGGACTAGACTTCCACAACAGGACTCCCATAGCACAAGAAATAAAAGAAGAATCAACAACTGGGATAGATTCAAACTAAAAAGCTTTCTCTCAGCAAAGGAAACTATCAGCAATGTGAAGAGAGAGCCTACAGAGTGGGAGAATATCTTTGCCACTCATACTTCAGGTGCAGCACTAATTTCCAGAATCAATAAAGAACTCAAAAAACTCTACACCAAGAATACAAACAACCCAATCAACAAGTGGGCTAAGGAAATGAACAGATATTTCACAGAAGAAGATCTACAAGTAATCAACAGATATAGGAAAAAATGTTCGACATCTCTAGTAATAAGAGAAATGCAAATCAAAACTACCCTAAGATTCCATCTCACCCCAATTAGAGTGGCGATTATCAAGAATACAAACAACAATAGGTGTTGGGGAGGCTGTGGGGAAAAAGGTACACTCATACATTGCTGGTGGGGCTGCAAATTAGTGCAGCCACTCTGGAAAGCAGTGTGGAGATTCCTTAGAAAAATGGAAACCACCATTTGACCCAGCTATCCCACTCCTTGGCCTATACACAAAGGAATTAAAATCAGCATACTACAGTGATGCAGTCACATCATTGTTCATAGTTGCTCAATTCACAATAGCCAGACTGTGGAACCAACCTAGATGTCCTTCAATTGATGAATGGATAAGGAAACTGTGATATATATATACAATGGAATATTACTCAGCCATAAAGAATGATAAAATTATGGCATTTGCAGGCAAATGGATGAAATTAGAGAATATCATGCTAAGTGAGATAAGCCAATCTCAAAAAACCAATGAATGAGTGATCTCACTGATAAGTGGATGATGATGAATAATGTTGAGTGGAAGGGAGGCAATGATGGAGGAAGGAGGAACTGTATAGAGGGAAAAGAGGGGTAGGAGGGGTGGGGGTTAAGGAAAAAATAACAGAATGAATCAAACACCATTACCCTATGTAAATGTATGATTACACAAATGGTATGCCTCTACTTCATGTACAATGAGAGAAACAAGTTGTATCCCATTTGTTTACAATTTAAAAAAGAATAAAAAAGAAAGAAATCAATTTGGTTGAAGTTATGATTTTTTTTGTATGGCAAGTCCTTATATATTCAGGTAATTAATTTTTTATTTCTAAACTTTGGAGAAATGATACTAACAAGTCATGTACTTCAAAAATGTGCCACAATAAAACAAAAGTGGCATTGTTTTATAATTTTTCATCAGAAAATCTCAGCCTATTTCATTTGTGATTCATGTTTCTTTCTAGTTTACCAAGAAGTACATATCTAAAAAGAATATAGTCAGCCTCATCAATGACCTGTAAACCCAACAACCTTAAACACTTTTTTAAATTATTTTTGTTCATTCAATTTGGCCAATTTGTTTCTATATTCAATTCCTATGAATTCTTTTTAAATTCATTATTAAGGTGATCTTGGGCCTATAAAATGAGAAAAAGCCCATTTGCTAGTTATCCATTTGCTAATGGATCACTAAGGGCAGTAGTTGACAATGCAATTCTCATTTCCACTCTCTGATTCTGAACCCTGAATGCTGGGTACTGGAGGAACTGAATCATATAATGGACGTTAATTCAGACCACATACAAAATTCTGGGAAAAACTTGTCCCAGCACTGCAAGGACAGTATTGCCACCTGGCTAGCACTGTCACTGAGTCTTTGAAAGGCCATTTGACCATTCTATGAAGACAGTTCTTTCAGGAAGGTGTAAACTTGGCAAGACCAGTGAATTTCATGAGTATGTGCCCATTGAGCACTTTATTCACTGTGAAGCAAGTTCTTCTATCAGAAACAATACTATGTGGCTATCATACTGTGTGGATACCATACTGTTGGGATACCATGATGGTGGCAAGGCATTTTGTAAACCCACAGATCTTTGTTTTGGCAGAAAGAATTCATGCTTCAAAGGTAAATGCAGATCTAGAATGAGCACTTTTGTATTGTAAAACATAGTTTTTAACAAATATGGAAAATATAGAGAAATATAAATAAAAATACAAATCATCTATTATTCCTTGAATGTTATAATGAGTTAAAATGTTTCCATTATTAATTCTAGGTCTTTATATATGTGAACATTCATAAATTTTACATATGTGTGCCTTTGTATATAAGTGAAATCATAATATACATCTAGATCACTAATTACTTTAATAAGTAACTAAACATATTATAGACTATCCTTGCCCAAATTGTCTAAAATCAGCATTTGTGTGCTCAGGAAAAGGAAATAATTGACTTCCTCATATACAAAGTTCAAATAGGATTTAATAATCCCAGAAGTTACTATTATTATTATTATTATTTTTGTCCTGGGGCACTTGACCACTGAGTCACATCTGCAGCCCTGCCTTATTTTGTATTTTATTTAAAGACACGGTCTCACTGAATTGCTTAGCACTGTGCTTTTTGCTGAGGCTGGCTTCAAACTTGTGATCCTCCTGCCTCAGCCTCCTAAGCCACTGGGATTACAGGTGTGTGCCACTGCGCCACAGTTAGTTTTTGGTTCATTTCTTAAGCATAGTGGGTCTTATTCTGTTTGTAGAAAAAAATAGTTCCTTAGCATTAAACTTAGTTAAAATAAGATCATAGTTTATTTTGTTTTAAAAATTCATTAGTTTTTCTAGAAAATACAATTCCAACTTTTGCATTGCATTCAATTGATTAGGGAAAGTCATTAGTGTTCAGGGAGATACATGCAGTACTTTAACTGTTCAAGTGGAGGGTTCTAGCTTTTGATTGTTTATTTAACTTTAAGGTAGAATACGTTAAAACTCTACTGGCAAACTGATTGGTAAGTTTTGGAATGGGAGTCTTTGACCTGACATGCTACACAATTTTTTTTTGAGCATCATAGTTATACATAGTGATTGGGTTCATTTTTGCAAAATCACACAAGAACTGAATTAGCTTTCAAGCTCCACAAGGTCAGATTATAAATGATTCCTTATGAGATATTAATTACTAGGAAATGCAGTCTTGGATGCACCATCTATTCACCCAGGTACTGTCACCTGAGAGTAGACTTAGCCATGGAATGTTTCCTTCCATGTGACAAGAGCCCTTCCAGCCTAAGTTGATCATACTCTTTTTTTGAGAGTATCTTTTCCTGTTCCAGGCTCATTATGTTTTTCATTTTGATAAAGGGTGTGCAGTCATGTGACCTGTAGAAATGCCCCCACTTTCTAAATTTCCTTGTGAGAACAAAAGTGAAGCTCCTCCTTCATTTGCAGCACAAGAGGATACAGACCATCATCCTGCAGGTGCTGTAGGGTCAAGCCTGCTGGGGAGCCGACACTCACTATTGAAGCTGGTTTTGCTATATTCTAGATTCTGTGAATAAGCGTTGCTCCATCCAATGCCCGAGTGAGTCCTGTCTTTCTTGGCAACCTGAACAATGGCATAGGTTGACATCCTAAGGCTGCTGCTCCTGGTGGATTAAGAACCCTCTTCTGCAGGTTACTGTTACTTGCTTGACAGCTTGGTGCAGTGAGCAGAGGCACCAATAAAGTATGCCATGCCAAGATGGAAGCAAAAGTCATCCAGGGTAGTGCCTGCTCCCCAGCTGGTCACACAGGGATAAGCAGGATGTAGACAATGTCCCTGTCAACAGGGAAGAGGTGGAGTGATGGAAGAGGAAAGAAGTGGAAGAGGTGAGCTGAAGAACAGCAGGGAAACTTACACTGAGGCTCCTGCCTACCTCCTGCCCATCCCATGGAGCCCCAGGGGTCACAGGTGATGCATGAAGAGAATCAAGGGCCTCAGGTTAGGGAATCAATGGGGTTCCGGTGGATTGTAAAACTCAAGATCTGCTTTCACTCAAAACAAATCACTGATGGTGTTGCTGAGGATGGAACTGTTGAGATGAAGTTCTTCTCCAGGAGTGAATCAGGAAACTGAAGGACAGACATGGGCAGAGGCCAAGGGACCCCACGTGGGTGGCTAGGTGTGAGATGAAGGTAGGTGCAGGCCCAGTCTCTGCTGAGTGGCATTGTCTGGAGAAGCAGACCTCTGACCCTTACTGCAGGCCCTTCAGCCCACACAGATCAGCACAGAGATAACCTGAGCTACTTCAGATTGGGTGGCATGGAATGTGAGGGCAGGGTTTCCTCCATGGGTAAGAGTAAGACCCCTCTGCAAAATCATTCACGAGGCCATGATTGCTCTTCAGGTAGAAGGCATGACCCTGTCTGAGAACGTATTTCCCGTTGCTCTGCACTGACTTATAATTTATATGGGCCGAGCCACTGAATGTACCACCACAAAGCCATATAGGAAAAGATAGCATTTATTAAGACATATAAAGTATATAAAAAAGGAAAACCATCCCAGGTAGCATACCAACTCAGCACCAGAGAGACATCACAGGCATTTCGCAGCATACATAACCAAAGAAAGCAGTCTTGTCACCTTTGAGGGCTTCTCATCTCTCTTAAATACAGTAGAGTAAACATATAAAGTTGTTGTCTGGAGCCACTGGGCTCAGTGCCATCAGTACATTTGGTCTCCAGACCTGGATCTGGCCAGGAGCCAGGCCTTGAGAGCAGAAACCAGGTGTCTTTTAGTTTTTTTGTTTTGTTCTCGGGCAGAGAGCTTATCTGTCCTTGAACAGGGGCACTGCCAGACCACTAAGTTTCTCATGCAAGTTGTTTACTCCTTGCCCTGATTTCACTTTTTGAAAGCACTCTTAAACAAGACTCCATTTTTCTCTACATTTCGGCCCTAGGATGTTTAAGAGGGTAAGTAAAGGAAGGCATTATCATTGCATGACACATTTGTTTGATTTGATAATACAATGACAATTACATATACAGACTCTGAACCAGGGGAGGTGGAACACACTCTTGTCTTGGATCAAAGAGTAGGCATTTGTGTCACAGGGTCTCCCTCAGTGGACCAGTCCAGTTTCCCTATTAGTGTCCTGGGAATGATCTTGGAGAAGTGGTAAAATTCTACTACAGAATCCTCTATGGAGTGGAAGTAGGGAAAGTGATATTTCAGCTCGCCACTGACAGTCTTTCTGGTCTGTCCTAAGCCCTATACCAGAAAATTGTGCCTAAAGCGACGGAATGTGAAATTGGGGATAACAAAGGGAGGGTTAGAGGAGCATCAGGGTGGTTCTGCAGATCTATGTGGCGTTGGTTGTTGGAACAAGTAAAAGACAAAAAAGAAATTGGTGAGATTTCTACAGAAGATTTCTTCGATAAGGCAGAAGTGGTCCTTCAAAATTAGATCTTAAGTCTCCAGCAAGAGACATAATAGAGCAACAGGAGTAGGGCTGATGCCTGACCAAGCACTGTGTTCCGTTTCCCAGATTCGCAGCTGGGAGGAATTTCTCCCCTGGATGAATCACACCTGCAAACTTATTCATTCCTGGTTTAGGTGGTATTTAGATGACATTTTGGATTCAGAGCTGATGCTGGGTTGAGTTAATACTTTGGGGGATGTTGGGATTGGGTGAATGTATTTTGCATGTGAGGACATGCCCTTGGGGAACCAAAGGGATGAGTGGCACTCTCCTTGGGCAATTCTAGTAAGCTAATGCAACAGGGAAGCTAGTTTGCTGTAATTCATTGAATTTTTTTCTCATTATATTATGCTGAGAGAGTTTTCATGTGATGGAGTGCAAAATGTTACCAGAATCAGAAGTCTCCTGTTATTATTTTTAACATTAAAAGTCTCCTGTTATTGTTTTATTATTTAACAATAATATTAAGAAAAGGACTGATAGTAGTCTAGAATCCAGCACCATCACTAATATCGTAAGGCAGTCTAAATGAAACCCCTAATCTCAGGTACTCTTTGTACAATCTATCTAACTTAGATACACAGAGGTTTTTGGGTTATAGAACCTTCAAAGCAAAACCTAATGATAAGGATGATGCTTATGATGATGACAATGATAAGGTGTATGATAGTAACATCAGCCCCCATCCATGAAGTCATGTTTTGAACTTGTGAGACAGAATTTCTTTATTTTGGTTCTAAGGTTGAAAGATGAGGATGCAAAGAGCTAAGGTCATATGTGTTACTGAAAAGAGAGTGGGCATTTTTAAACATGAGAGCATGTACTTATTGGTAAATATACATCGACCATGGACCGTGTGCTGAATACTGGGGAAGCATTGAGGATACAGTGATTAGCAGAACAGTCACGGTTCTTGGATTTTTGTAGTTCAAAGTAAGACATTAACAAATAGTCATGCCAACAAATACAAAACTTCAATTTCTGTTAAGCATTGTAAGGGAACAATTTAGGTTGTTTGAATAAGTATAGAAAGGAGACCCAACTAAGAAAATTGGTCCAGAAATATTTCCCCGAGGAAAAGAGAGTTACAGTGAATTGTTAATGAATATAATTTGTTCCGGAAAGAAATGAGGAAAAAAAGTTCCAGGAAGGAAGATGTAAAAATTCCTGTTAGGGAAGGATTTGGCATGGTTGTCCAGATTAAGATCTATGTGGTGAAGGATAGACTGGATATGGAAAGGGACAAGCAGGATAGTTCAGGTCACAGAATGGAATAAAACGGGAAGCTTTAAGACTATTGAGCAAAAGAAGTGACATGACTCAATTTTTTTTGAAGACATCATGCTTATTGCATGGAGATGAGTTAAAGACACTCAGATGAGATTGTGAGTTATTGTGGTAGCCCTGGCAATGGGCCCATATGCAAGCTGTTTTTAGAAGCTCAGTGCCATATGCTTGTAAAACAATAGCAAAACAGGGCTGTGCTGGAAGTCTGATGTGGTGTTTCTCCCTTCATCCCTCCACATTGCATGCACTTCCAGATATTCTGTTTTCAAATGACCTAGTAGAATTGTTTTCCAGCCAGGAAAATGACTTCTCGAGTGAGTGCAGGCCTATTTGAAATGGCATTTCCTGGAGTGCAAATCAGACTGAAACCGAAAGCAGCAAAGAATTATTTGTGTAAATGGACAGTTCTGGGAAATGAGCTTGCTCTTCTCTTCTAGCAAAAGAAGAATGGGACTCAAAAAAAAAAAATCTGAACTTGTAGCACACCCCGTCAGGCGTGTTGAAGGACTACAGAACCACTCTTCTTATGGTGCCTCTGCAGACCGTCTTCAGACATCACATTCTTCCCACTGGGGCAATCCGTATGTCACAGGCCAAAAAATTACATGGCGTGTGCAGTACTGCTTCCTGGAAACTTCACCAAAGTCCCAGAACACTCACACGTTTATTTTAATTTCATTAGCACAGCACTGTTCCCTGGAGTTCATTTTGTTACACAGCTTCTCAAGTAAGGGAGTCTGCTCTCTCTCTATCTCTTGGTTTGTGCATACAGCCTCCTGCCCTCTAGTAGCAGATTGGCTACTGGCACAACATATTATAAAGGGTAAAACAGAATTATTATTTTATACTAGACCCCAAAATTCTTTATAGAAGTGAATTCTCATCTCTATGAAACCCTTGACATGCCTTTGGTACAAAGGTGGCAAATACAGAGTTATAATTAATAGAAGAAACCAACCAGCAAAAATGTATGTCATATATCTTTGATACAGAATTTTTGTTTGCTTTTTTTTTTTTTTTTTTGGGCATAGGGATTGAACCCAACGGCACTTAACCACTGAGCCACATCCCAAACCCTTGTTATTATTAATTTTTGAATTTTTTTCCTATTTTTAATTTGTTCTAATTAGTTGTACATGACAGTAGAATGCATTTTGACACATCATACATAAATGAAGTACAACTTCTCATTCTTCTAGTTGTACATGATGTAAAGTTATCTGGTTGCATAATCATATATGCACATAGGGTAATAATGTTGGATTCATTCCACTATCCTTTCTACCCTCAGACCCCCTCCCTTCACTTCACTCCCCTTTGTCTAATCCAGAGTACCTCCATTCTTCCCGAGCCCCCCAACCCCTTATTGTGAATTAGCATCTCCATATCAAAGAAAACATTATGGCTCTTGCTAGAGACTTGAGACTTATTGTTAGACAGAGCAATAGTGTGAAGAAAATTTAAGTAAAACATATCCAGATATGCTTGCGTATTTTTCCTGTGTATATCCTATCATAGCAATCATGATTTGGCCAACTTAATTTAAATTTAAATAAAATAAGTTTCTCGTCTCCTTTTTCTTATTGCTGATTTTTAAAGACAGAGATAAAGGATTTCTCCCAGCTTTGTTCATCTACCCCAGATCATGCAAGAGTAATTTTCTGTACTG
Organism: Sciurus carolinensis; assembly: GCF_902686445.1. NCBI lineage: Eukaryota > Metazoa > Chordata > Mammalia > Rodentia > Sciuridae > Sciurus > Sciurus carolinensis. The sequence continues at coordinate 133,292,205 of NC_062213.1, read as the reverse complement.
TCTGGGTGATTTGACACTTCTGCATCTCACCTGAGTCCCCTAAGGATTGAACTCTCCTGGCAACTTTATTTCAGGCCTTCATTATCTGGAGAACTGATTGGGGATATAAAACATATAGGGGGTTGGTAAACATCCGTAGTATGTCCCTCAAAGTTGAATTGAAAGGGAAATATATAACCACTTCATATTTCTCTGTATCAGCAGATCCTAGTAATCTAGAACAATGCAAATTGAAACATAGAACACTTAGCAGAAAATTGAGAGATCTCATGATTTTTTTTTATGATTCCTTATACGTACATGAGATGAATTACTGGCTAAGTGTAAGCAATCTAGAATGAGTAGAAGAGGGGTAAGATCTTAAATATTGATTATGACCATTAAATATTGATTATGACCATGAAATCAATGGCAGTAATGAGGGCTATAGCTTAGACTTTCCTATTTTGGGTACTTTTTTAAAAAGTAAGTTATGACTCACCAACTATTTGAAGATGTCTTGAAGAAAGGAATGGATTTTCTGTGAGAGATGAGGTGATCTGGGAAAATAGAAAAGGGCCTTCCCAGATACTTGGGTGCCCCACCCATCTCCCCTTGATACTTAGCCTTTCTGCACATTCCAATGGCATCTTACAGCAAGTATCTCAGGTCCCCCTACCTGAGTATTCGCTCTCAAAGCACACGTGGCCAGGCCAGCAATGCTAGGGAATCCCTGCTCCCAGAAGCAGTCCCCACCCAGTCATGGAAGGAAGGTGGAGGAAAAAGTCCCCATCCTAAGGGCCAGAGTTCCAGGTAGATTTTACGTTGTCTCCTGGAGTTAGCTCAGGGGGCTGAGCTCCTGGTTCACACAAAAGGAACTACTGGCTCTTTCCTCATTCCTTGGCTTCATTTCCTTCCAGTTTTCATTCCCTATCTCCCACTCTGCCTTGTAGAATCACCTTTCTAGTAAGTCCTTCAATCTCAAATCCTGGACTCAGCAACACAACCTCAGGAAACTCAGCCTAAAAGCCCCTGTGTTCATTCTAAATTACAGATAAAACACATGGTCCTGTAGGATTATTGTCAGAATAAGAAAATACCTGATTTTTAAAAAGCAGTAATGATGCTAGCAACAATTATAAGGATACACACCACAAACCAGAAAGACTCCAGGAGGTACCTGGAGTTTGAACCTTAACATGGGTTCATCAGTAGCTCTGTGGTTTTGAACAAGTTATTAAACCCCTCAAGGCCCTAGCTCTTTTAAACTGGGACAGTTAAAATAGGGTACTGCACAAAAGAAGTGAGCACTGTACAGGGAGTTATAGAAATGTTTACTAAATGACTTCTTTGCCAGCATTCTTTGTGTACTGTGCCAAGACCTTTGTCTTCCTGTAACGAAGTTCTCAGCTACTGAACCTACCATAAAAACAACAAACTTACTCCTATGTGAGTGCAGCTAATATTTCTGTATTCTAGACCTATAAAAGTATGTTCTTCCCAACGGGTGATAAATATCGTCACATCTCAAGCTAGTCAAATAACACATACTTGGAAAACTTTCAAAAGCTCTCAAAGTTTCCCTTTAGTAACACTATGCAATTTCTGGGAAATCAGGCTAAATAGTTCCAAACTTTCCACCAGAGGACGCTCAGAATACCCTCTTTGCAACTACCTAGTCACTGAACTTGCCCTTTGGTTTCGTTTTCTGTAGAGAAGTTTTGAAAACCCCTTCTGACTTTTGGCATTTTATATTCAACTTGTCTGCTAGGAGGCAGTAACTGGGGAAGAAAGGAAATTCCCAAGATTAGGGGAACATGCTCATCAGAACTCCTCACAGCTAAACTAAAGGACAACTGGAAGTAGCCCTTACCAAGCCCTCCTCAAAGCAGCTTTTCTACCAGCTCTAAAAGATATCTGCTTCATATTTTATACGTAAGTAAAGATCACAGGTGGGTGGGGGGGGGAAGAGGGCAGAAAAGATTCGCAATGTTCAGTTATTTTTAAAATATTTTTTTAAATAGTTATTTTTAAAATATCATGTATTCCATCCAAGATAGGGTGCAAATTTGCCCAATATGCTACATAAAGAACCTACTAAAGACTAAGTTGTGGTGTAGCCAGATAGATAGCAAAATTCGGTGAATGTCTGCTGTGTTTGTTTCCTGCTGAATTAGACACAATACCGGTGGGGACTGAAAGTCTGAAATGTCTTAATATGTTTTTCTTCCTTTGTCCTCCTATGTCCTGTTGGAGTTTATAACTGCAACGTAAGTTACCTTTGTGTTTAATAACAGCTGGTTAAGCTGGTTTAAACTGCAGTCTGAAAGTTTTAAGAAATTTTTGTTGTTTTCATGAGAAAGAGCAATAAATGAAAATACAACCAACATAAATATTTGCTGGCATTGGGAAGGACAAAAAAAAAAAAAAAAAATCCAAGCAGGTTGGCATATGCCTATAATCCCAGCAGTTTGGAAGGTTGATGTAGGAGGATCATAGGTTCAAAACCAGCCTCAACAAATTAACCAGGCTATAAGTAACCTAGTAAGACCCTGTCTCAAAAAAAAAAAAAAAAAAATTAAAACCTGGGAATGTGGTTCAGGGGTTAAGCACCCTTGAATTCAATCAATCTTTGGTACCCCCCGCCAAAAAAAAAGACAGTGAGAAAAGAAGGTAAAAAAAACCCAGAGTGAACAATGAATGAAGGAGCTTCCTGAAAACAGCAATATTTTGTTATCCGTAGTCTTGTACTTCGAGTGTAGTTGTACTTTGAGTGTGGATTTCTTAATTCAGACATAATTTTGACTTGGTTTCATCATCCTGACTCCCTGCCCTTGGTAGCCTCCCTAGTCTTATTTTTTTCATAGAATGCATTTTGACACATCGTATACAAATGGAGTATAATTTCTCATTCTTCTGGTTGTTTTTATGTTGGTTTCTATTTCTTCTTTATTGTCTTTGCTGTTACAAATCACTTAATTCAGGAGTTCCCAAACTGGACTCAATATGGGTCTGATAACTTTGGTCATTCTTTGGAACTCCTCCCTCCTCTTATTTCCATGCCACACGCTCATGCATCTCATATTTGTTTGATTTCCATGTATCTCCTTGATCAATGCCTTTTCTCTAAAAAGTGAATCGAAAGCAAACAACACAAACAACAATTAGAAACACAAAACCTGAGATAGACTGTCTTGGTTCAAAGAGAATTGTTTCTTCTGAAAAAATACATTGCCAGCATTTCTGAGAAATCTCTAATATTTCTTGGCATTTTTCTTCTTTGTACTTTTTTCTTCTTCTCCTGCAAACCTTTCTTTTTTTAAGGTAGTAGCTGTACTGATGTAAATACAGAATCATTTACTTCCACTTTTTAGGAAATAAGCTTAAAAAGTTGAATGAAATGCCAATGTGATAGCTAATTACAGGGCTGAGAGATCAGAAATAAAATCTTCTGCAAAGCCAAACTTTGGGTTTATTTCCTGTGTTTTGATCCACTCTTACATTTGTTTTTTCATTTATAAAAGCTGTGGACCTCTACCAGAGTGGGAGAGAATGCATCCCAGAGGACACAACAGGCTGAGTTATAAGTGGCAGAGCAGCAGTTATGTGTGTGGTTCAAACACAGTAAATATTCCAAGATGTGCAAGAGATTTGGCTCTTGTAAAAGCTCTGAAGATGCTATCCAGATAGCACCTGGGAACAACATATAAAACACTATTATTAATATTGATTCACAGACTTAATGCTATTCATGGTGAAGTTCAAACCCTCAAAGCTGTTCCCTCCTGCTTTAGTAACTTCGCCTTAAAGCATGAATGTTTGTATAAATTTGGTTTATAAATATCTGTTTTGTAGCTAATTGTTGTAGATCATCATCGGAATTTTCCCACATCTTTCTAAACTAAATACAATTCTAGCCCCTGTTACATGTAAGTCAGGCAACCAGAGTTCTACTAATATAATCTGCCAATGTTTCATTAGAAGTGGATTGGAATGAAAAGACATCTGACATCTGAGCTTCTAAACTTATTGTGAAATTGCCTCTTTCTGGGTCAAGCTTGCACTGGGCGTTTCCTGCCTCTGAAACATGGTGCCGTGCAATTTGTGAATGAACTTCCTATTGTTTGTTCCCAAGCAGCAATTTCTGTTTTAATTTGTCTTTAATCAGGATGATTGACAGGTCATCAGCTATGAGAAAGAGAGAATGGGTCTTCATGATCATTAAATCTAGCAGTGACAACAAAGAAACTCACAGTTTCTAGAGTCTGCTAGTAAAAAGAATTCAAATGTTTTAATTTAAAGATTTACATGAAAAATGAATTCAAGCAGATAGTGGATTTTTAATAGAAAATAAATGGTTAACATTAATTAAAGGAAAAATTTTTTCACTCATGTAGACAGTCATAAAATGATCACACTTCAAAGTTTTGTTTCAGTAAAGGACATTACTAACTAAGTTAAAAAACACTTAAAAATATAGCTCATAGTGAACAGTTGAATTTATTAGAAAATGCATCATAATGGTATAGAATTATTTAATGCAATGCAACTTGGACATGGACCTAAATAAGAGAAAAACAAAAATTTATATTTAGCAAATAATGGAAATGAATAATCAAACTAGGAATTTAAGGAGACAAAAACTAAGAAACATGAGTAAATCAAAATCCAGTGGAATGAGTTAGATGCAAAGAATCAGTAGGTAAGATTCAGGAAATGAATTTTTCTATATGTCCACCAAATATTTGAGAATAAGCAGGGTAACTGATAGTAGGCCTAGGACCTACTTACTGTGGTGCTTTCTACTACTTCTTTTTATATTTTGTTTCTCAATGTCTTCAGAAACTTAGGCCATGATGGGGAACAGTTATGTTTTCAGGTTCAATAAGCAAATGGATTTCTCTGCTTCAAGAGTAGAAACTGCTGCCCATCCCACCTCTTCCCTTGCAGACATAGTAACATCCCAGACATGGCCTCAGACATGGTCATGCCAGGCCCTATATGCCTCATTGAGAGCAAGGAGGGGCAGCTAATGGTCAAGCAGGAAGCCCTGGAGATCCTGTCAGCCATCACACAGCCTGTGGTGGTTGTGGCCATCGTGGGCCTTTACCGCACAGGCAAATCCTACCTGATGAACAAGCTGGCTGGGAAGAAAAAGGGTGAGTGCCACCAGCAAAGCTCTGCTGAGTCCTCTGTCCTCCACACTGTGGGCAACCAGCCTGGGGATGGAGGGGAGAGAGTTAGAGTCAGGGAGGGACAGTGAAAACCAAAGTTTGGGCCACAACTGGACCTTTTAACTTGGGGAGCTATAGGATAGCTTTCTGTCCTTGACATGAACCCTTTTTAAAAATGTTTTCCTTAATGTCTTTCTGGGAGAAAACAATATTTTCCCCACATCAATGCAATAATGTCCATATGTGCAATTATAAACTTTAAAATATTTGTAGCATATAATTATGAGAAGTATAAAAATTTCCCACTTGTGGATTTTGACCTTATTTCCCCATTTCTGTATTGTAATGGAGATCCATACTTGTATTTTCTGCTGTTTCCTTATCTTGCTTTCCTTAACCCCTAACATAATTATCAAGAAAATACCCAATTTCTAGATCCCCTTCTCTAAGATGACCTCTGCACTCTCCTCTGCAGGCTTCTCTGTAGGCTCCACAGTGCAGTCTCACACCAAGGGAATCTGGATGTGGTGTGTGCCTCATCCTGAGAAGCCAGGACACACCCTAGTTCTGCTGGACACTGAAGGCCTGGGTGATGTAGAGAAGGTAAGGAGAGTATTCTTTTATGATTAAACTCTTTATCACTCAACCTTCTTTGTACAAGTAGTTTTTCATTTTGTTTTATATTTTCTTTTTGTTTTTATAAAATTGTACCTCTACTTGATAGGACTATATCACCCATCATTATTTTTTTATATTCTCAATAATGTTTGGACGCCTGAAGTGAGAAAAAAATATATATACGTATAAAATTCAGAATCAGTATTAGGAGAACTACACTGATGTTTGCTTAGTCATTCCTAGATGCATAAAAATGAAGCAAATAAATCACAGTACACTCCTGGTCCTGCACTGATTATGGTTAGTAGTCGGCTCTGGGTGAGATGAACTTCGGTTCAAACCAGGGCTCTGGCACTTGTAGCTCTCTGATGCTGACAAGAAGAGTGAGTCTCCCTAAATTTTTTATATTATCTTTGGTCCTATCCAACTAATCATTGGAAAAGTAGACACATGGATCTTTTCTACCACATGGGTCTTCTCTAGTTATATTCTAAAAAGTATTTAGCAACCAGTTCACAGAATAAAATGCATTGGATTTGTACAACTGGGCCATTCCCTAAATATTCCTATCATAAGTAATTAAAGCTACTCAAGTAAAGTCACTAAACTCAGACTTGGAAAGAGATGTACACAGTTGTCTCTTCTTAGCTGTTTTTTGTACCTAACCAAACACTCTCTTGAATGTCCACGGTTTTTTATGTTTTCATTTTGATTTTGATATTGACTTTTGATTTATCAAGATGCTATGATGGTAAACCCAAATACAACCTTAATTTCCTCCTCTACAAAAATGGAGATATTAATTATGAGCTCATCTCACAGCACTAGAATTAGACATCTAAGATCAGTAATGTGAACTCTGTTGTGGATAATAATTATTTAATAAAATAGATATATGAACTGTACATGTAGGCCAATTTTGTTTTGGTACCCAGAAAACCTTGATTTTAACTACTCTGGTTTCCCCATTAACTTTGACTACTTGTTTTGCAATTATCTAATGGTAGCTATAAGAAGGACTCAGGAGTTAGAAATGTAGCATCAGTATAAATTTATCAATGAGAAAACCAGGAAAGTTCATGTGTCTGACAATCAGTAGTTCTTTCCCTGCTTAGCATTTGTGTATCAGGATTTTATTTTAATGATTGTTCATGTGGGAATGCCATAAGACATGAGTTAAATTTGTTCTGTCTTCTAGGTTGATGCTAAGAATGATACCCAGATCTTTGTTCTGGCAATCCTTCTGAGCAGCACCCTTGTATACAATACCATGAACAAAATTGACCAGGGTGCTATCGACCTACTGCAGTATCCTTTTGTGGTCCAGGGTGGCACGAAAGACATGGAGAACACCACTCACCAACTGTAGGTCTGCAAGACATTATGTATCTGCAAAAAGAAAATGGGTAAACACTTAAAAGTACAGTAAAGAGACCTCATATTCACTGATGATGAAATGTTGATTTGGTTAAGTGCCAAAGGGAAAGAAAATAAAGGCGTGGGGAACATGGAATCAAATATGGGCTTAGATGGTATGTTACTTCTGCCAGTATTCCTTAATCATCTCAGCAATGTGACAGAACTGACAGATCTACTCAGATCAAGAAAGTCACCTGACCTTGATGTTGAAGATGCCAGTGACATTGTGAGCTTCTTTCCAGACTTGGTGTGGACTCTTAGAGACTTCTACCTAAGTCTGGAAACAGATGGACAACTCATGACAGCAGATGAATACCTGGAGAATTCTCTGAAGACAAAGCAAGGTAAATGGGCTTTGCTTTTGGAACAAGGAATAAAAGTAACCCAAGAAATGATCTCTTTAGGGTAGAAGGTTAAATATATGGTTTTCCCTATTTATCCATCTAGATGTTTTACAGAATAAGTAATGAATATTATTAATTTTTAATGAACTAATAGGTTCAATATCAAATTCTAGTATTCCCTTGTTCGTGGGAAAAATATTCTTTCCTTTTTTTGATTAAATACTTTTAATCTGGTTGCCTAGGGTTTATGAAGATATATTAAGTTGAGTAACACCAGGAGAAAGGATTTGTATTCAAGGAGAATAGATTCATGTGAATGTAAATTTTAAAGAAAATAAACCCTGTTTTTCCTTCTCCAGGTAGTGATCAAAGAACTCAAACTTTCAATTTGCCCCGTCTGTGTATTCAGAAGTTCTTTCCAACAAAGAAGTGCTTTGTATTTGACTCACCCACTCACAAGAAGCTTTCCCAGCTAGAGACACTGCAGGATGATGAGCTGAGTCTTGAATTTGTACAGCAAGTGGCAGAATTCTCTTCCCACATCTATACGAAGTCCAAAATCAAGACTCTTCCAGGAGGCATCAAGGTCACTGGACCTCGTGAGTACCTCTTCAAGAATTTTCCCTCTATTCAGCATAACGTGTATCATGTAAGAGAGTCCTTGTGCCAACATTGAGAGATGCATAAGCAATTATCACTGTGCAAATCATATGCATCATGTTTGTAAAGTTATAGTGAATATGAAAGACATTTCTAGTATTTGTTTTAGAAATGCCTCTAAAGTTACATGATATAGGAACATAATAAAGATAAGATAAAGTTAAAGATGTTGTATCATTCTTTCTTCCACTGTTGACATAGATTAGCTCGTATGTGTTGGCAGTATTTGTTCAACAAATATATTGGATTCTTAAGGTATGTCACAATAATCTTTGAAGGCACAAATGAACAATTTATACCTGTTCCCTATAGAAATTAAACTTGGTTGATACAAATGTCGATCTGAGGCCCAAATGAACCTCTAAACCTCTAGAATCTCTAAAAATATCTAAGCACACTTCTTGCTATAGCTTTCCCTAACAACTCTTATGTTTCAGAACTTCTTATAAATAATCACTATATTATGGAGTAAAGTTGAGTGCAAAGGACATCATGACTTCAAAGCTGGCCTCAGCAATTCAGTGATTCCCTAAGCATCTGGGTGAGACCTTGTCTCAAAATAAAATGTAAGGAGTGCTGGGATTGTGGTTCAGTGGTTAAGCACCCCCTTGGTTCAATCCCTGGTAGAAAAAAAAGAGAAGAAAAGAAAAAATGTATATATAAAATCTCTGAATATATGTATATATATATATATATATGTGTGTGTGTGTATGTGTATTTCATGCATGCGTATGCATGACTTTTATATGACCATGTGCTTATTTCTCCATGTAGGATTAAATAATAACATACATCTAGACATTTTTCCTATTTTTATTCTTTCACCCTTGTTTCTTTTTCCTAAGAAGAAAATACCTGCCTTCCTCATCTCACCAGTTCCCAAAGGAATTTGTCTGGGACACTTGGATACAGTTCAGAATGCTGAAAATTTGGGGGTGATACATTGTTAAATGAATGTTCTTAGAATTAATTGACAGATTTTCTCTGCAAATAGCACAAGTGTCTCTTATTCCCTCTGTGAAGGTCTAGAGAGCCTGGTGCTGACCTATGTCAGTGCTATCAACAGTGGGGCTCTGCCCTGCATGGAGAACGCAGTCCTGGCCCTGACCCAGAGGGAAAACTCAGCTGCAGTACAAAAGGCCCTCGCCCACTATGATGAGCTGATGGTCCAGAAGGTGCAGCTGCCCACAGAGACCCTCCAGGAGCTGCTGGAACTACACAGGGCCAGCAAGAGAGAGGCCATAGAAATCTTCACAAAGAATTCTTTCAAAGATGAAGACCAAAGTTTCCAGAAGGAACTACAGGTAATTATTCATTTTTCTGGTTCATGGACAATAAGGTTAATAGAGGGAAAAATATTGCTATGAATGATACAATAGGATTTGTTTAAGAAAAGCAATTTTTTCTAGATTGGAAAACAATGGTGATCATTAATGTGGCATGATATACTTTTATTCTGAAAATAAAAAAAGTGTAAATACTCTGGGCCCGTTAGAGTCTGAATTTTTCACATATGCACACAGATCATCACATTTACCATTGAACAGCTATGGGATTAATTCGATTGATTTCATTGCTTTAAAACATTTGCAAAGCATTATTTTATTTTTTCATTAATTAAATAGAGAGAACTGTCCCGTGGATCTACTAAATTATGATTAGAATTTATAAAGTAAATCGATATCATTCTAACTAATTATTCACGTCTACTTTCTGCTTGAAGGTAGAAAAACACTGAAACAAGAAATGTTGGAAAGCAGTAGACTGCATTTAAAATGAGAGCTTAGGTGTAGGGGTCTGTGGTCACAAGATCACATTTAAGCAGAAATTATAAGAGAGAGTGGTTTCAGGATATTTCATACCCAATAGTAAATATTTTTCATAGTCTCTTGTCCTTGCAACTTTCTCAGGTTTGCTGGAAAGGGTTTAGATTTGCTTATATTCCTTGATGTTGCTAGGAAAAATAGAATCTTTAAAATATAAACTCCAGAAGTACTAAGGTGTTGCTAACATCTGTGTGGCTACCTGTCCCTTGAAGACCCTACTAGATGTGAAGCAGAAGGACATTTGTAAGCAGAATGAAGAAGCCTCTTCAGATCGTTGCTCAGTTTTGCTTCAGGATATTTTTGGTCCTCTGGAAGAAGAAGTGAAGCAGGGGCTTTATTCTAAGCCAGGAGGCCATAATCTCTACCTTCAGAAGACAGAGGAGCTGAAGAAAAAGTACCACCAGCAACCCAGGAAAGGAACACAGGTATCCCTGATCCTATCTATTAATTATGGGAATTACTGGGGCCCCTCTAAAAAACCATTGAGGATAAAAGAAAGGACATACCTATAGGAACAGAGCTGAGAATGATGTCTCTGCCTCAAACTTACTCTGTCAATGAATGAGCTTGCATGAGAATTTTGTGCCTGGTGTTTAGTTTTAAGTGTGGATACATTCAGAGTCCAAACAGTGTCTGCAGTTCTGCTTCCTTTTGCTTTTCCAGCACCTACTTCCTTATTGTGCTCCATTTTCCTAACTATGCACTTCATTTTCAAATAGGCTTGTCTCACATGACAACAAAGAGCTACCTCTGGGTCTAAGATCAACTATCCTTAATGCCCTAAGCCTCTGAGGACAGAGCATGCATGCCTTTCCCAGTACCCATATCTGTCACCCACAGACTGTGTGGGGATGGAATAAGTAACCCTTGGAGGTGTGGGCCGGCTATAAAAAAAAAGGTCTGAAGAATATCAAGAAATAAAGCAAAAGATGTCGGAAAATATTTGAAGCAGGGATGTGATGGATGGAAGAGACCTGATGATTCTGGTCCTAACAAAGGGAAAAATCCACCAATACTTTATTTATAATAAAACACACCAGAGGGATTTGGTTCTTCAAAGGTAAACAAGAAGTGAGAGGTTGTAGGGAATTGGCCTGTTGGAGACTCACACTTGGGCAGTAATTCCTCCTCCTCCAGGCAGCTGGTGCTTCAAGGTTAGCTAGGTATACTGGTATCTCTTTCACCCCAGGGTAGCAGACCTCTGATCTCAAAGCTGTCAAACCCATAAATACCATAGCAGCCATGAGATCTGCCCATTAACAGCAGCTACCTGCAAATGGGCATGTCTTTCTACACCTTCACATGGAAAGATTCCTAGTTGCAGTAGTCAAGCTGTCCAAGGTATGAAGTTCAAAGCAATAGTTCAATTGCCACTCCTGATACATATCAGCCTTTAGAACACTCAAATGGCAGTATTTTTTCTCCTGTGAACAAGTTCTTTTCATCCAGTGGCCTTGGGTGCTCTGATGGACCCCATGGGTCTCTGGCTCCCACGTGTGGAGAGGCTTGGTGCACCTCTCCATCTGATGCAGGCAGAGAACTTTCTAAGAGGAAAAGATGCTTGATAGAACAAGTAATATGATTTTATCACTTTGGCTATCACCACTACAAGTTTTAACTGCCTGTTTTTGGGTTCCTAGGCTGAGGAAGCTCTGCAAAAATATTTAAAGTCCAAAGAGTCTGTGAGTAATGCTATTCTTCAGACAGACCAGGCTCTCACAGCCAAGGAAAAGGAGACAAAAGGTGAGAAGAAAACAGAAGCAATGCAAGAGAGACAAGAAATGTCCAAATTTGAAATTCATGTGTTCTTGCCTAGCTGGGATCATTCAACTAGAGCAAGTCAGGCATAAAGTTTCCTTATGGCTTCAGGCAGCATCTGAGTATGGCACGATCAGCTGCAATATGGTTATGTGGAATGAAAAATGATGCCAGGAAATTTTCTTTGTGTAACAAATGAGAATGGGAGGCCCAAGAAAGGGATAGAGTTGTCCTTGAGGGTTTTACCTTTCTTCTTCCTCTTCAGAGGCACGTGTAAAAGCAGAGGCTGCCAAGGCTGAAGCAGAAAGGCTGGAGGCGGCTCGTAGGCAGAACCAGCAAATGATGGAGCAAAGAGAGAAACGTCATCAGCAGCAAATAAGACAAATGGAGATAGAAAGAGCAAACTACCTGGCACAACAACAGAGGGAGCAGGAACGTCGGCTGCAGGTATTCATCTATTGCTGCATCTTTGGATTGTGTTTCTGTCCCTTCCCTATAAAGATGAGAGCATGAAACAGGGGCCATGGGACAGGTGCAGACTACTATGGTGGCTCAGGTCAGGGGCTGTGGAACCAGACGCTGGGCATGCATCCAAGTTCCACCTGTACCAAAGGCATGGTTTAAGCAAGTTGTCTATTTCCTCTGTGCCCCCTTTTCTTCATGTTTGGAATGGAAATGTTGGTTATACATATTTTATAAGGGTATTGTGATAATGAAATACATAGTATTTGAATTTATAATGGTGTTTGGCATAGAGGAATAATATGAATTTTTATGTATAAACTAGGCATTTCTGTCTCACAGTGATTAGCCTTTTCTATTATTTTGTTAATTGCTCTGTACAATCCTTTGCCCTGATCATACCTTGTTACATCGATTTCCTCTTGCAGTGTCTTTGCTCCTCTGTCATCTCTGGTTCTCCTGGCCTTGAACTCAACAGTGCTTGCTTAGTCAAGTCCTTTAATTTGTCATCATTCAATTAGCAGGAGTTCTTATTTCTTGAGCACTCTACAAAGCCCTCTGCATGCATTCTCTCATCTAATCTATTTACTGTGAAGCAGAACTGATGTGTCCCCCATTTTATATGAGGTAATCAAGGCCCCAAGAAGATAACTAAATGCCAGAATCTCACAGCCTTGTGAGTCATTGTAGGTGTCTTTCAGTGAGTGGGATCCACAGTGTCACTGCTCCTGAGAACCTGGTGGGGACTTCCTATGTGAGCACCTCATGAGACAGACAATGTCCCAACCTTTGCCCTGGCTTACCAGGGAACCTGTGGGTACCTGTTTTTCAGTAACTACTCTAGGGCACTTTGGGGATTGCAGCTCTTTCCTGAAGGACATTATGGGAAAACTCTGATGTTTGATCTGCTCAGTCTTTACTTGTACTTCTCCATCCAAAGTGTGGTGCTCTGGAACATGTCCCTCATCTAAGACTCAGACACCTCTCCTGAGTGTATGTCGCCTAGACATTGTGCTTTTGGGGCAATTTCTTCTCTTACAATAACAGTTAATATATTCCTAAAAATGGAAGTGAGATTGGGAAAGAGAATTGAGGTCAAGATATGATTAAGATTACTCAAGGCAACTGTGTAGTGTAAGTGGGAAGGGAGCATTGGAATGGAATTCTATAAAGACCACAACACTTCAGGGACTAAACCAATGTTTCTGGAGCTAGAGGAAGAGGAATGTGAATAATTGTGGAAGTAAGCATGAGTGGAAGAAGGAGATTCAGAGACTGTTAATTGTTTCTGAGGATTAAGGGAGGTAAGAACAAGTCAATGTTCCAAGTATTATAATATCTATTTTTCACTTAGGAAGAGGCCGAAAGGCTCAGGTTGGCCCATCAAGCTGAATTGTCAAGGTGTCAAGATCAGATCCAGCATTTACAGAGGACAATGTCTGAGCCACAAGATGCTCAATGTATCATACTCTAAAGTGCTGAACAACAGAGACTCCCGTTATTTTTTTCATGGAAGACACAAAGGAATAAGAAACTAGAGAATTTGGGACAATCAACATTTAAATAATCCAAAAACTTCTACCTAATCTTCCAGTTTGTCTCTAGTTATTGCAAGTTACCTCAGTGTCTAGGTATTGCAAGTTGCCACATGGGCTCAGTTCGATGGAACATTACCCAGGTCCTGAGCTCAGTTTAGCATCACTCCTACTGCTTGTCATGTGCTGGATGCTATCTGAGGGAGGCGCCAATTGTAAAGTGGGAACAATCTACATTTCTCAACTGGGTGGAGACTGCTATTCTAAGGACCATTATGCAAATCATCAACACTGTGTCAACCTTCTGCAAAAAGAAATCCCAAGCTGAAAGAAAACAGTGTTATGAAATGAAGATCTGTAGAGGATGAAAGGAAATACTACTGTGGAAACTGTGTCATAGGCTTAAGGACTGAAGAAGAGGCCTTTTCCTTTTTACTCACCCACACTAAGTCATAACTTAGAGCATGTTATAACAGGTTGCAATTTATATTTGACTTTAATTTTTTTGTTACATATTTATAGTACTTTAGAATTTTTAAATAAGAGGCATAAATAATAATGTGTAATGAGTCAAAATTCCAATGGTGCTCATTTAATTTTATACTTGCTACAATGCTAAAGTTAAATCATCATAGTATATGACAGCCTGCTGATATTTTTAAAAAGTATTGATTATATGAATACATGTTAGTGCAAAGTTTTAACTATAAAATATTTTTAAGCTTTGTTTCTATGTCTCTCAATAGTTAAAATTCTATGGGAAATGCTTCTGAATTTCCCTCAGAAGATTAGGAATTACTTTAAAACTAGAATTAAAACTCACTTTGGTATACATTTTCATTTGTTCTCTGTTTGTTGTGTTTAACTCTAGTAAAAATCTGTTTTAAAAAAATTATAGGAACACTCCACAAGGCTCTGTTTTTTTTTTTTTTTTTTTTTTTTTTGTTTTGTTTTATTTTGTTTTTTCCCTCACTTATAATTGTTTGCTTCTGTAAGGGATTTTCCATTGGGTGATATTATGGGATCTTCAGTTTTTTTTAAGTTCTTCAAAATATGATTTACTCATACAGAGAAGAAAAACACATTAATGCTAATATCTGTACTTTTTCTTATGCTTTGGAGTGTTTTATATCGCAGAACTTCTTATATTACAGCAGCAATATTAAACATGTACAACTTCTCTGTTCCTTAGCATTATAAGTAGTTAGTAACAGCAGCTAATATTTTTTCAGGATTCATCATGTGCCAACTATAGTCACTGTAGTAACTCATGCATTGCTCACAAAATCCTTTGAATATGCAGTATTGCTTTATTACACTTATAATTACTTAAAACTATTTTTATGTTCATTAGTGTTATTAATATTAAAGTTATTACTTTTAAGGCATTGAAGATAATCAAGTCATCTAAAAGCAGTGCCATGCTTTGGAACCTACATTAATAATCATCTTGATACTGTCTCTCTTGTCTTTTTAGTAAGACAGAAATATTAAGTAATATGTTAAAATTTAGAGGAAATTACTGAAAGAATGAAAACCAAAAGCACAGTGTCAAAATAATATGAAAGTAGTCAATATTAAAAAGCAGAGAAATTGTCAAAATAAAAGTTAAAAGTGTGGAAATGACTCTTGAATATACAGATGACTGATGGAGCATAATAGAAAGTCCTCCCCTCAAAAAAAATCTCTATAGAAAGAATGGAGGTAAAGATAGACTTTTAAATAGGAAGAGACAACTGCCTGGTCACTTAGAAAAGATAAGTCAGAACCAGTCCTTATAATTTACACTAACAACACCACCAACAACAAAATGTTTAAAGTGTAAAGATATAAAACACATTTAAAAATTCAAGGTTGTATTTCTTATGATCCTATAGGAGATGGCCTTTCTGTGACTCAAACCTATTTCCAAATGTCTCTTGATCTCATACTCGTTCAGTTAAAACACAATCTCTTGATCCTTTTCAAAGCAAAATTTTGATAAATTGTGTCCCCTTCTCTGTTTATAAAAATTATAAAATAAGACACATTCAGAGGATTGCATCAAATATGAAGCATACAAATAATATAAATAAAAAAACCATGCCCTAGAAACATAAATTCAGCATTGCTAAAACCAAAGGAGTGTATTACAACCTATGACAAACCTGTTAGAGACAACTAGTATCACAACATTTGAATTCCTCCTGGATTTTATCATATACAAGTTATGTCTGAAATAATGTAATTTAGTTTGACCTGCTTTCTGTATAAATCAGATTTTATTGCATGTCATCTTTTGTACTTTGTTTCATTTCTTAAAGATATTAATAAGATTCTTCTAGTTCATTGTGTAGCTGAAAAATGAATATATTGTATAAAGTAAAATCAAGTTGTTTTTCATACTGTTGATAAATATGTAAATTATCATGTTTATCTTTTATGAAATATTGTTAAGGATATTTTTAAATACATTTATATACGAACATATATATATATATGTATCCTATATATATATATATATATTCATGTACATGCAAAATTCCCTTGTGTAACACCCCTAGGAGTGGACTTCCCAGGTCATAGAGGAGATGAATCTTGTCCTTCTACATCAGGTTTGCCATGACTTCAAAGCTTCTGTAGCAATTTACATACTTCCCAACACAGTATGATGGTCTCCACACCAAAGTTTTCACATTTGGTTGTATGGGGGCTATGTGGTATATCTTAATGAGCTATTAATCTGCATTTTTCTCATACAAATGAGGTGGAACACCTCTTCCTGTGTTGGTTTACTAGTTCTTTTTCGTGTTTTGCAGTGTCTTTGATGTCTTTCTTATCATGTTCTGCCTTTTTTACTTTTAGAAGATTTTGAAACACAAAGGACATGACTTTCTGTGGGTTGAACGATTGTCAAAGGCATTTCTCCTTCTATGACAACACTTTTCATAGAATTTTTGTGAAAAAAAGTTTTAATTTTATTGTAGTCCACAATATTTTACTTTATGGTAGATGGTGTTTTTATGTATCTCTTTGTGTGTGTGTGTGTCTTCAGTAACATTTTATTTTGTGTACCTCTATGTTTGAGTAAAAATTAAAGGTCTATGTGATGTGAATTTGGGGTCAAAAGTATTTTTCTAAAGAAGGATGACCTATTTTTCCCAAACAATTTAAGCAGAAGATAGTCTTTGTCTCTAACCTTATGAAGAAACAACCCTATGTTAAATATCAATATGTGACTGTATCTGGGCCTCCCTTAGTTATTCTTTTGACTTATTTACCCATTCAGGTGCAAGTATAGCAATGCATTATTAACTGAATTTGAATAAGTTTTTAATTCTGCTATACTCAGTCTTTGTACAATGTTCTTCAAAAGTATTTCTATATCACCAAAATCTCAGCAGGAAATGCCAGAGCATCTCCATTGCCTGAAAAAAAAAAGGAGCAAAGACATGGTAAACCAAAATATTTATGAAGGTTCTTGATGTAGCTAGTAATTTTTTGAAGATTTTTTAAAGAGATAATTTAACCGAATCATATTTTCACAATTTCTATTTCCATTCCTATCATTTTCACATCTGTAACTTGTGCAGGTTATGAATTTCAGGCTAAAGTTTAGACATCATTCCCTCTAGGAAGATTCTCTGGTCCACATGACTGAATTAGATGCCTACCCCCATGCTTTCACAAAGTCCACACTGATCATACACCATATTTCTCATCTCCAAGGTGGACACTAGGCTTCTACCTTGTTAGATTCCTTAGCTTTAATATTTATAAGAATTCTGAAATCCAACAGGTCAATAACAAGCATTATATCATTAATCCTAATGTAAAATAAGAAAGAAGATCTTGCTCTGAAATACAAATGGTTGAGGTTATCAAGGAAATAAGTTCAAGGGAAAAATTTAACTTTATTACACATAGTTAGAATTCTAATTGTAAGAACAAAAACAGAAGTCAAATCAAGGAAGCAATTTTAAAAGTATATAGAGGATCAAGATCAGAAAAAGAACTTTCTTTAACTGTTTGCTGGAAGGAAAGGAGCAATGGGCAGAGGCTGACAGAGAGGACCTGATGGATATTAAATCAGGCAAGAGGAACCCAGAACCATTCTATGATGCCCCAACACAGACTGGAGACAGGGTACCAAGGGTCAAACTCTATTGTCCATGAGAACTTAAAGCATTTACCTTGCTAAAATCTAACCTTCTTATCAATAGTAAGGTTAAAGCAATTATTCCTTTTCCACTCATTACTAGACAGACTAATAGTAAATATGATCTTAATAAATTATAATTTTCCAAATTTAAAATATGATTTCTCCAGTGAACAAGTGAGATAAGGGGTTAATGTGTGTTCACACATCTTAAAAAGCTACAAATTACAAAGAAAACCAAGCTAAGTGAAAATAATTTTTTATCAGAAAAAAAGTAAAATGGAAATAAAACAAATTTGAAATAAAAGTAGTGATTTTCTAACAGACTTTCTTGTCCATAAAAGTCATTAGAGCCAGGTGCTGTGGTACATGCATGAAATACCAGTTACTCTGTGGGAAGAAGCAGGAGGATCACCAGAGGGGGCCAGCCTGGACTAGATGGTGAGACCTGATCTCGAAATTTAAAGGAAGCAATTTTAAAAAGACATTAGGAGTGGGGATTAAAGCTGACCCCAGAATCTGTACTTGAAACAAGTACCACAGGCTGTTCTGATGCAACTTGTGCATGTGCAGTGCACTTATAAAAAGGCAGGATAAGCAAACAAAAATAAAGATCATCATTTCTTTTACTGATGTGTACTATAAATAAGATGGAATTTTTCTTTTTTATTGAAGAATCTATACAATCTTAAGCATGACTACTAACAAAGAAAGCAAAAAAACAAATTCTGGAGTTTCAGTTGTCTGAAAAGTAAACCTCTTTTCTCTCTGAATTTTCAGTGCCTAACAGTGAGCTCTCAGAAATCACATGAGGACAGAAAATCGTAGGCAGGAAGAAGGGACCCCAGAGGAGATTCTCTGTGAGGAGACTGGGATTTGCTCCCTCAGTGCAAGAAAGCATATGAGCCCACATTCCAGATATGAGGATGCTGGATATGATAGGAGATGTCCCCTAAAAGCTCATGAGTAAGAAAATACCAGAAAGTTTGGAGGTGAAGTGATTGGGTTATAAGAGTTTTAACCTAATCAGTGCATTAATCCACTGAGGTGGATTACCTGGGTGATAACTATAGGCATGGGGGGGATGGCTGGAGGAGATAGGCCACCTGAGACATGACATCGTGGTTTTCATTTGTTCCTGGTGAGCAGAGCTGATTTCCTTTACTTCCTGGTACTATGTCCTGAGCTGCTTTGCTCAACCATGTATTTTCCACCATCATGTTCTACATCATCTTGGGTCCAGAGTAGTAGAGTAGGCTATCTATGGACTGAGACTCTGAAGCCATGACCCAATTATACCTTTCCTCTTCTATTTTTTCCTCAGGTCTTCTGGTAACTGTGATGAAAAGGCGACCTAACAAAGATACACTCCTATGTGTCCCAGGAGGGGTCTTTGTTGCAGGTTTAAGTGAAAGCATCAGGAGGAGCAGCACATTCTGGTAATGCCCAGAATATGCTTTCTCCACACAGCAGTCTCTGGACCAAATGGAGATTCTGAGCCACCTGCGTACAACTCTCCCAGGCCACTCACCATCAGACTATCCAGACTTCTTCCTGTTGCCTTTGTCCTCCCATTATTGTGAAATTTATATTTTTTGTTAATTTCTTATCTTTGCTTTCCACACCCACATTACTTTAAAAGGACTCATGTCAATAACATTAGTATTCTTTGCATAATGATAAAAATACATGCATGTGCATGTATGTGTATAAATTCCTTGTTATGGGTTGGATATGAGGTTTCCCAAAAGATCTTTTGCTAATGCAGGTGTATTCACAGGTTCAATGATTGGATGATGAGAGCTCTAACCTAGTAAGTTCATCCTAGTTTGAGTGAACTGACTGGGTGGCAACTGTAGTCAATGGGGCATGTTTAGTGGAGGTGGATCACTGGGGATGAATCCTAGAAGGGTACAACCTCCCTGTGACTCCTTAACCTTTCTCTCTCTCTGGTTCCTGACCATAAAGAATGGAGCAGGGCTCTTCTACCATGCTTGTCTCACCTTGGGCAAAGCAATGGAGTCAGCTTATCATGGAATAAACCTCTGAAAGTATGGGCAAAATAGACTTTCCCTCCTCTAAGTTGTTCTCGTTAAGTACTTTTGTCAGAGTGATGAAAAGCTGACAAACACAGAATTGGTACCAAGAGTTGGGGGGGTGGGGGGGTGTTGCTTGACTAACCTGACCATGTGGTTCAAGAGACTTTGTGGCTGTTTTGTAGGGAGAAGATTTAAACTGTAAGAGTTTCTTAATTGGTGATTCTGGCGGGAGCTCAGAAGATCAGAATAAGTTTGTAAGGATAGTGCTCAAGAGATACCAAAAGGGAATGACGACTCTATTAAAAATTAAACTAGAAGTCACTAGTGACATATTCTGGCAAAGAATGTGCCTACATTTTGCAAATTTGCTGAGACTTTACCATGCTGAGTTGCCCAGGAACACAGAGCCACTACCATCATGATCCAGCAGGGCCAAGCGTCACACAGGTCAGAAGCAGAAGTTGGCATCACCAACATGGTTCTGGTTTCCTGGAACGCAGAATCCTGGGGTCAGCAGGTCATGAAGGCTTCCACCAAGATTTCAAAGGCAGGTCTGAGAAGTGACAATGACTGTAGTAGCAGAGTCGGAATCCTTGTAGGCTGCCTCTGAGAGGGCAATGGGTATAGCTATAAATGTGAAGCCAAAGCTAGAAGAGAGACACCAGCAATTAAGAGATGCCAATAGTGTGGACTTTCTGCCACGAAAACCTGCTGACTGTGAAGAGAGCCTGGCTAAAAGAGGGACCATGTGCACTGCAAATGGCAAGGTCGAAAAGATGGGACTGCCTAAATCCTTTGTTGTGCCCATTTTGCCAGCATTTGTCCTAGATGCTCTACATGGAGATAAAGGATCTGTTTTCCTGGTTAGGTTAGGATCCTGTTTGGTTCTATTCCTTTTTCTGGGCCCCAATACCTCCCTTTTAGAATGAAAATGTCAACTGTGCCATTCTTTATTGAATATATATAGCTTGCTTTTGGTTTTTATAGAGTTTCACAGCCAGTAGTCTCCCAGAGTCTCAAATGAGACTTTTGACTTGGACTTTTGGGCAATGCTGGAAAATGAGATTGTTAGTAAGGGACCAAATGCATTTTCATTGAGATGGACAAGAGCTTTTGGGTAACAGGAGCAGAATATTATGGTTTGGATATGAGTTATACTCTAAAGTCTCCTGTGTAAATGCAGGAATTATCAGAGGTGAAATGGGATCTGTAACCAAATCAGTCTCTCCTTGTTTCAATGGGCTAAGTCTGTGGTAAAACACTTTTATTGGAAATTTCACCTTAAAACTGTTTCACCAATGTTTGCAATTCTTAGTAAAACTATATCTTGAAGAGGGCATGAATTGTAAAACAAAGTGAGAAGGGAATCTGTGTTAATGTTACAGTGTTTGAGTGTCTCTGTAAGCAATGATGAATTATATTTGGTAAGTTACAGAGGTCATCACAAGGACGTACCATAGAACTTCTTTCATAGTGTCCCAGAGATTTCATGAGTTGTGTTGCGATTCTCATTTACCTCTAAGTATTTTTTATTTAATTCCTAATTTATTCTACTATCTGTTGGTTTTTCAATACCATGTAATTTGGTCTCCTGGTGTTAGTGGAGCTTCTACTTTTTTATTCTATCATTGATTTCTAATTTCATTTCATTATGATCGGATAGAATGCAAGATATTATCTCTCTTTTTTGTATTTGCCAAGAGTTGCTTTGTGGCCAAAATATGATCTATTTTACAGAAGGATCTATGGGGTTGTGAGCAAAAAGTGTATCCAGCATTAATGGATGAAATATTCTGTATATGGCTTTTAAGTATTAATTATTAATTGTATTTTTTAGTTTTTTAGCTTCTTTATTTAGTTTTTGTTTGAAGGATCTATCCAGTGTTCAGAAAGGTGTGTTAAAGTCAACCAGTATTATTTTGTTGTTGTCTAATTGATTCTTGAAATCAAGAAGAGTTTTTCTGATGTACATAGGTGCTCCATTGTTTGTGGCAAAAATGTTTTTACATTTTACACTTTTACATTGCTAGTAGAGTTGCAAATTGGTGCAGCCACTTGGGAAAACAGTATGGAGAATCTTCAGAAAACTTGGAATGGACTCACCCTTTGACCCAGCTATCCCACTCCTCAGTCTATTCCCAAAGGACTTAAAATCAGTATACTACAGTGATGCAGCCACATCAATGTTTATAGCAGCTCAACTCACAATAGCTAAATTGTGGTACCAACCTAGATGCCCTTCAATAGATAACTGGATAAAGAAACTGTGGTATATATACACAATGGAATATTATTCAACTTTAAAGAAATAATGAAATTATGGCATTTGCAAGTAAATGAATGGAGTTGGAGAATATCATTCTAAGCAAAGTAAGCCAATCCCAGAAAAACAAAGGTTAAATGTTTTCTCTGATAGGTGAATGTTGATCCATAATGGGGTGGAGGGAGCAAGGGAAGAATGGAAGAACTCTGGATTGGGCAGAGGAGCATGAGGGGAGGGGAGGGGGTATGGGGGAAAATGGTGGAATGAGATGGACATGTATACCCTATATACATGTATGTATATAGAATAGTGTGACTCTGCATTGTATAAAACCAGAGAATTGAAAAGTTGTGCTCCATTTGGGTAAAATGAGTAGAAATGCATTCTACTGTCATGCATAACTAATTAGAATAAGCACAAAAAGTGAGAGAAAACTGACAAACATCTCTAAGATATAGAATAGAAAATGGCAACCCCAAATTCTTTACCCAGTATAAAGTTTCATAAATCAATGTAAACACAGAGTTTTTTAAAAAATAAAGATGATGAAAAAACTTTTTAATGGACTCAGTGGAATCCTGGTGAAAATTCAAACTTTTCTGGTAGGTATCGAATGATCCTAAAATTTATATCCTAAAACATTATGCTAATGTTCAAGTAGAGTCAAGAAACTTTTGAAGAACATTGTACAAAGACTGAGTATAGCACAATTAAAAACTTATTCAAATTCAGTTAATAATGCATTGCTATACTTGCACCTGAATGGGTAAATAAGTCAAAAGAATAACTAAGGGAGGCCCAGTCACATACTGATATTAACATAGAATTGTTTCTTCATAAGGTTAGAGACAAAGACTATCTTCTGCTTAAATTGTTTGGGGAAAATAGGTCATCCTTCTTTAGAAAAATACTTTTGACCCCAAATTCACACCACATAGACCTTTAATTTTTACTCAAATATAGAGGTACACAAAATAAAATGTTACTGAAGACACACACACACAAAGAAATACACAGACACACCATCTACCATAAAGTAAACTATTGTGGACTCAATAAAATTAAAACTTTTTTTCACAAAAATTCTATGAAAAGTGTTGTCATAGAAGGAGAAATGCCTTTGACAATTGTTCAACCCACAGAAAGTCATGTCCTTTATGTTTTAAAATCTTCTAAAAATAAAAAAGGCAGAACATGATAAGAAAGACATCAAAGACACTGCAAAACACGAAAAAGAACTAGTAAACCAACACAGGAAGAGATGTTCCACCTCATTTGTATAAGAAAAATGCAGATTAATAGCTCATTAAGATATACCACATAGCCCCCATACAACCAAATGTGAAAACTTTGGTGTGAGACCATCATACTGTGTTGGGAAGTATGTAAATTGCTACAGAAACTTTGAAGTCATGGCAAACCTGATGTAGAAGGATAAGATTCATCTCCTCTATGACCTGGGAAGTCCACTCCTAGGGGTGTTACACAAGGGAATTTTGCATGTACATGAATATATATATATATATATATATATATATATATATATATGATACATATATGTATATATATATATATGGTCGTATATAAATGTATTTAAAAATATCCTTAACAATATTTCATAAAAGATAAACATGATAATTTACATATTTATCAACAGTATGAAAAACAACTTGATTTTACTTTATACAATATATACATTTTTCAACTACACAATGACTAGAAGAATCTTCATAATATCTTTAAGAAATGAAACAAAGTACAAAAGATGACACACAATAAAATCTGATTTATACAGAAAGCAGGTCAAACTAAATTACATTATTTCAGACATAACTTGTATATGATAAAATCCAGGAGGAATTCAAATGTTGTGATACTAGTTGTCTCTAACAGGTTTGTCATAGGTTGTAATACACTCCTTTGGTTTTAGCAATGCTGAATTTATGTTTCTAGGGCATGGTTTTTTATTTATATTATTTGTATGCTTCATATTTGATGCAATCCTCTGAATGTGTCTTATTTTATAATTTTATAAACAGAGAAGGGGACACAATTTATCAAAATTTTGCTTTGAAAAGGATCAAGAGATTGTGTTTTAACTGAACGAGTATGAGATCAAGAGACATTTGGAAATAGGTTTGAGTCACAGAAAGGCCATCTCCTATAGGATCATAAGAAATACAACCTTGAATTTTTAAATGTGTTTTATATCTTTACACTTTAAACATTTTGTTGTTGGTGGTGTTGTTAGTGTAAATTATAAGGACTGGTTCTGACTTATCTTTTTCTAAGTGACCAGGCAGTTGTCTCTTCCTATTTAAAAGTCTATCTTTAACCTCCATTCTTTCTATAGAGATTTTTTTTGAGGGGAGGACTTTCTATTATGCTCCATCAGTCATCTGTATATTCAAGAGTCATTTCCACACTTTTAACTTTTATTTTTGACAATTTCTCTGCTTTTTAATATTGACTACTTTCATATTATTTTGACACTGTGCTTTTGGTTTTCATTCTTTCAGTAATTTCCTCTAAATTTTAACATATTACTTAATATTTCTGTCTTACTAAAAAGACAAGAGAGACAGTATCAAGATGATTATTAATGTAGGTTCCA
This sequence comes from Sciurus carolinensis, assembly GCF_902686445.1. Classification (NCBI taxonomy): domain Eukaryota; kingdom Metazoa; phylum Chordata; class Mammalia; order Rodentia; family Sciuridae; genus Sciurus; species Sciurus carolinensis. The sequence goes on along the minus strand of NC_062213.1, from coordinate 133,267,376 downwards.
AAGCATGGCACTGCTTTTAGATGACTTGATTATCTTCAATGCCTTAAAAGTAATAACTTTAATATTAATAACACTAATGAACATAAAAATAGTTTTAAGTAATTATAAGTGTAATAAAGCAATACTGCATATTCAAAGGATTTTGTGAGCAATGCATGAGTTACTACAGTGACTGTAGTTGGCAAATGGTGAATCTTGAAAAAATATTAGCTGCTGTTACTAACTACTTATAATGCTAAGTAACAGAGAAATTGTACGTTTAATATTGCTACTGTAATATGAGAAGTTCTGCGATATAAAACACTCCAAAGCATAAGAAAAGTACAGACATTAGCATTAATGTGTTTTTCTTCTCTATATGAGTAAATCATATTTTGAAGAACTTAAAAAAAACTGAAGATCCTATAATATCACCCAACGGAAAATCCCTTACAGAAGCAAACAGTTATAAGTGAGGGACAAAAAAAAGAGCTTTGTGGAATGTTCCTATAATTTTTTTAAAACAGATTTTTACTAGAGTTAAACACAACAAACAGAGAACAAATGAAAATGTATAGCAAAGTGAGTTTTAATTCTAGTTTTAAAGTAATTCCTAATCTTCTGAGGGAAATTCAGAAGCATTTCCCATAGAATTTTAACTATTGAGAGACATAGAAACAAAGCTTAAAAATATTTTATAGTTAAAACTTTGCACTAACATGTATTCATATAATCAATACTTTTTAAAAATATCAGCAGGCTGTCATATACTATGATGATTTAACTTTAGCATTGTAGCAAGTATAAAATTAAATGAGCACCATTGGAATTTTGACTCATTACACATTATTATTTATGCCTCTTATTTAAAAACTCTAAAGTACTATAAATATGTAACACAAAAAAATTAAAGTCAAATATAAGTTGCAACCTGTTATAACATGCTCTAAGTTGTGACTTAGTGTGGGTGAGTAAAAAGGAAAAGGCCTCTTCTTCAGTCCTTAAGCCTATGACACAGTTTCCACAGTAGTATTTCCTTTCATCCACTACAGATCTTCATTTCATAACACTGTTTTCTTTCAGCTTGGGATTTCTTTTTGCAGAAGGTTGACACAGTGCTGATGATTTGCACAATGGTCCTTAGAATAGCAGTCTCCACCCAATTGAGAAATGTAGATTGTTCCCACTTTACAATTGGTGCCTCCCTCAGATAGCATCCAGCACATGACAAGCAGTAGGAGTGATGCTAAACTGAGCTCAGGACCTGGGTAATGTTCCATCGAACTGAGCCCATGTGGCAACTTGCAATACCTAGACACTGAGGTAACTTGCAATAACTAGAGACAAACTGGAAGATTAGGTAGAAGTTTTTGGATTATTTAAATGTTGATTGTTCCAAATTCTCTAGATTCTAGTTCCTTTGTGTCTTCATGAAAAAAAAAAATAAATAACAGGAGTCTCTGTTGTTCAGCACTTTAGAGTATGATACATTGAGAAACTTGTGGCTCAGACATTGTCCTCTGTAAATGCTGGATCTGATCGTGAAACCTTGACAATTCAGCTTGATGGGCCAACCTGAGCCTTTCGGCCTCTTCCTAAGTGAAAAATAGATATTATAATACTCGGAACATTGACTAGTTCTTACCTCCCTTAATCCTCAGAAACAATTAACAGTCTCTGAATCTCCTTCTTCCACTCATGCTTACTTCTACAATTATTCACATTCCTCTTCCTCTAGCTCCAGAAACATTGGTTTAGTCCCTGAAATGCTGAGGTCTTTATAGAATTCCATTCCAATGCTCCCTTCCCACTTACACTACACAGTTGCCTTGAGTAATCTTAATCATATCTTGACCTCAATTCTCTTTCCCAATCTCATTTCCATTTTTAGGAATATATTAACTGTGTTTGTAAAAGAAGAAATTGCTCCAAAAGCACAATGTCTAGGTGACATACACTCAGGAGAGGTTTCTGAGTCTTAGATGAGGGACATGTTCCAGAGCACCACACTTTGGATGGAGAAGTACAAGTAAAGACTGAGCAGATCAAACATCAGAGTTTTCCCATAATGTCCTTCAGGAAAGAGCTGCAATCCCCAAAGTGCCCTAGAGTAGTTACTGAAAAACGGGTACCCACAGGTTCCCTGGTAAGCCAGGGCAAAGGTTGGGACATTGTCTGTCTCATGAGGTGCTCACATAGGAAGTCCCCACCAGGTTCTCAGGAGCAGTGACACTGTGGATCCCACTCACTGAAAGACACCTACAATGACTCACAAGGCTGTGAGATTCTGGCATTTAGTTATCTTCTTGGGGCCTTGATTACCTCATATAAAATGGGGGACACATCAGTTCTGCTTCACAGTAAATAGATTAGATGAGAGAATGCATGCAGAGGGCTTTGTAGAGTGCTCAAGAAATAAGAACTCCTGCTAATTGAATGATGACAAACTAAAGGACTTGACTAAGCTAGCACTGTTGAGTTCAAGGCCAGGAGAACCAGAGATGACAGAGGAGCAAAGACACTGCAAGAGGAAATCGATGTAACAAGGTATGATCAGGGCAAAGGATTGTACAGAGCAATTAACAAAATAATAGAAAAGGCTAATCACTGTGAGACAGAAATGCCTAGTTTATACATAAAAATTCATATTATTCCTCTATGCCAAACACCATTATAAATTCAAATACTATGTATTTCATTATCACAATACCCTTATAAAATATGTATAACCAACATTTCCATTCCAAACATGAAGAAAAGGGGGCACAGAGGAAATAGACAACTTGCTTAAACCATGCCTTTGGTACAGGTGGAACTTGGATGCATGCCCAGCATCTGGTTCCACAGCCCCTGACCTGAGCCACCATAGTAGTCTGCACCTGTCCCATGGCCCCTGTTTCATGCTCTCATCTTTATAGGGAAAGGACAGAAACACAATCCAAAGATGCGGCAATTGATGAATACCTGCAGCCGACGTTCCTGCTCCCTCTGTTGTTGTGCCAGGTAGTTTGCTCTTTCTATCTCCATTTGTCTTATTTGCTGCTGATGACGTTTCTCTCTTTGCTCCATCATTTGCTGGTTCTGCCTACGAGCCGCCTCCAGCCTTTCTGCTTCAGCCTTGGCAGCCTCTGCTTTTACACGTGCCTCTGAAGAGGAAGAAAAAAGGTAAAACCCTCAAGGACAACTCTATCCCTTCCTTGGGCCTCCCATTCTCATTTGTTACACAAAGAAAATTCCCTGGCATCATTTTTCATTCCACATAACCATACTGCAGCTGATCGTGCCATACTCAGATGCTGCCTGAAGCCATAAGGAAACTTTATGCCTGACTTTCTCTAGTTGAATGATCCCAGCTAGGCAAGAACACATGAATTTCAAATTTGGACATTTCTTGTCTCTCTTGCATTGCTTCTGTTTTCTTCTCACCTTTTGTCTCCTTTTCCTTGGCTGTGAGAGCCTGGTCTGTCTGAAGAATAGCGTTACTCACAGACTCTTTGGACTTTAAATATTTTTGCAGAGCTTCCTCAGCCTAGGAACCCCAAAAACAGGCAGTTAGAATTTGCATTGGTGATAGCTAAAGTGATAAAATCGTATTACTTGTTCTATCAAGCATCTTCTCCTCTTAGAAAGTTCTCTGCCTGCATCTGATGGAAGGTCCACCAAGCCTCTCCACACGTGGGAGCCAGACACCCACTGGGCCAATCAGAGCACCCAAGGCCACTAGATGAAAAGACCTTGTTCACAGGGGAAAAATACTGCCATTTGAGTGTTTTAAAGGCTGATATGTATCAGGAGTGGCAAATGAACTATTGCTTTGAACTTCATACCTTGGACAGCTTGACTACTGCAACTAGGAATCTTTCCATGTGAAGGTGTAGAAAGACATGCCCATTTGCAGGTAGCTGCTGTTAATGGGCAGATCTCATGGCTGCTATGGTATTTATGGGTTTGACAGCTTTGAGATCAGAGGTCTACTACCCTGGGGTGAAAGAGATACCAGTATTCCTAGCTAACCTTGAAGCACCAGCTGCCTGGAGGAGGAGGAATTACTGCCCAAGTGTGAGTCTCCAACAGGCCAATTCCCTACAACCTCTCACTTCTTGTTTACCTTTGAAGAACCAAATCCCTCTGGTGTGTTTTATTATAAATAAAGTATTGGTGGATTTTTTCCCTTTGTTAGGACCAGAATCATCAGGTCTCTTCCATCTGTCACATCCCTGCTTCAAATATTTTCTGACATCTTTTGCTTTATTTCTTGATATTCTTCAGACCTTTTTTTTTATAGCCGGCCCACACCTCCAAGGGTTACTTATTCCATCCCCACACAGTCTGTGGGTGACAGATATGGGTACTGGGAAAGGCATGCATGCTCTGTCCTCAGAGGCTTAGGGCATTAAGGATAGTTGATCTTAGACCCAGAGGTAGCTCTTTGTTGTCATGTGAGACAAGCCTATTTGAAAATGAAGTGCATAGTTAGGAAAATGGAGCACAATAAGGAAGTAGGTGCTGGGAAAAGCAAAAGGAAGCAGAACTGCAGACACTGTTTGGACTCTGAATGTATCCACACTTAAAACTAAACACCAGGCACAAAATTCTCATGCAAGCTCATTCATTGACAGAGTAAGTCCGAGGCAGAGTTATCAATCTCAGCTCTGTTCCTATAGGTATGTCCTTTCTTTTATCCTCAATGGTTTTTTAGAGGGGCCCCAGTAATTCCCATAATTAATAGACAGGACCAGGGATACCTGTGTTCCCTTCCTGGGTTGCTGGTGGTACTTTTTCTTCAGCTCCTCTGTCTTCTGAAGGTAGAGATTATGGCCTCCTGGCTTAGAATAAAGCCCCTGCTTCACTTCTTCTTCCAGAGGACCAAAAATATCCTGAAGCAAAACTGAGCAACAATCTGAAGAGGCTTCTTCATTCTGCTTACAAATATCCTTCCGCTTTGCATCTAGTAGGGTCTTCAAGGAACAGGAAGCCACAAAGATGTTAGCAACACCCTTAGTACTTCTGGAATTTACGTTTTAAAGATACTATTTTTCCTAGCAACATCAAGGAATGTAAGCAAATCTAAACCCTTTCCAGCAAACCTGAGAAAGTTGCAAGGACAAGAGACTATGAAAAATATTTACTATTGGGTATGAAATATCCTGAAACCACTCTCTCTTATAATTTCTGCTTAAATGTGATCTTGTGACCACAGACCCCTACACCTAAGCTCTCATTTTAAATGCAGTCTACTGCTTTCCAACATTTCTTGTTTCAGTGTTTTTCTACCTTCAAGAAGAAAGTAGACATGAATAATTAGTTAGAATGATATCGATTTACTTTATTAATTCTAATCATAATTTAGTAGATCCACGGGACAGTTCTCTCTATTTAATTAATGAAAAAATAAAATAATGCTTTGCAAATGTTTTAAAGGAATGAAATCAATCAAATTAATCCCATAGCTGTTCAATGGTAAATGTGATGATCTGTGTGCATACGTGAAAAATTCAGACTCTAACGGGCCCAGAGTATTTACACTTTTTTTATTTTCAGAATAAAATATATCATGCCATATTAATGACCACCATTGTTTTCCAATCTATAAAGAATTGCTTTTCTTAAACAAATCCTATTGTATCATTCATAGCAATATTTTTCCCTCTATTAACCCTAATGTCCATGAACCAGAAAAATGAATAATTACCTGTAGTTCCTTCTGGAAACTTTGGTCTTCATCTTTGAAAGAGTTCTTTGTGAAGATTTCTATGGCCTCTCTCTCGCTGGCCTTGTGTAGTTCCAGCAGCTCCTGGAGGGTCTCTGTGGGCAACTGCACCTTCTGGACCATCAGCTCATCATAGTGGGCGAGGGCCTTTTGTACTGCAGCTGAGTTTTCCCTCTGGGTCAGGGCCAGGACTGCGTTCTCCATGCAGGGCAGAGCCCCACTGTTGATAGCACTGACATAGGTCAGCACCAGGCTCTCTAGACCTTCACAGAGGGAATAAGAGACACTTGTGCTATTTGCAGAGAAAATCTGTCAATTAATTCTAAGAACATTCATTTAACAATGTATCACCCCCAAATTTTCAGCATTCTGAACTGTATCCAAGTGTCCCAGACAAATTCCTTTGGGAACTGGTGAGATGAGGAAGGCAGGTATTTTCTTCTTAGGAAAAAGAAACAAGGGTGAAAGAATAAAAATAGGAAAAATGTCTAGATGTATGTTATTATTTAATCCTACATGGAGAAATAAGCACATGGTCATATAAAAGTCTTGCATATGCATGCATGAAATACACATACACCTATATATACATATGATCAGAGTTTATATATATATATATATATATATATATGTATAATCTTTTCTTTTCTTTTTTTTTCTACCAGGGATTGAACCAAGGGGGTGCTTAACCACTGAACCACAATCCCAGCACTCCTTACATTTTATTTTGAGACAAGGTCTCACCCAGATGCTTAGGGAATCACTGAATTGCTGAGGCCAGCTTTGAAGTCATGATGTCCTTTGCACTCAACTTTACTCCATAATATAGTGATTATTTATAAGAAGTTCTGAAACATAAGAGTTGTTAGGGAAAGCTATAGCAAGAAGTGTGCTTAGATATTTTTAGAGATTCTAGAGGTTTAGAGGTTCATTTGGGCCTCAGATCGACATTTGTATCAACCAAGTTTAATTTCTATAGGGAACAGGTATAAATTGTTCATTTGTGCCTTCAAAGATTATTGTGACATACCTTAAGAATCCAATATATTTGTTGAACAAATACTGCCAACACATACGAGCTAATCTATGTCAACAGTGGAAGAAAGAATGATACAACATCTTTAACTTTATCTTATCTTTATTATGTTCCTATATCATGTAACTTTAGAGGCATTTCTAAAACAAATACTAGAAATGTCTTTCATATTCACTATAACTTTACAAACATGATGCATATGATTTGCACAGTGATAATTGCTTATGCATCTCTCAATGTTGGCACAAGGACTCTCTTACATGATACACGTTATGCTGAATAGAGGGAAAATTCTTGAAGAGGTACTCACGAGGTCCAGTGACCTTGATGCCTCCTGGAAGAGTCTTGATTTTGGACTTCGTATAGATGTGGGAAGAGAATTCTGCCACTTGCTGTACAAATTCAAGACTCAGCTCATCATCCTGCAGTGTCTCTAGCTGGGAAAGCTTCTTGTGAGTGGGTGAGTCAAAGACAAAGCACTTCTTTGTTGGAAAGAACTTCTGAATACACAGACGGGGCAAATTGAAAGTTTGAGTTCTTTGATCACTACCTGGAGAAGGAAAAACAGGGTTTATTTTCTTTAAAATTTACATTCACATGAATCTATTCTCCTTGAATACAAATCCTTTCTCCTGGTGTTACTCAACTTAATATATCTTCATAAACCCTAGGCAACCAGATTAAAAGTATTTAATCAAAAAAACGAAAGAATATTTTCCCATGAACAAGGAAATACTAGAATTTGATATTGAACCTATTAGTTCATTAAAAATTAATAATATTCATTACTTATTCTGTAAAACATCTAGATGGATAAATAGGGAAAACCATATATTTAACCTTCTACCCTAAAGAGATCATTTCTTGGGTTACTTTTATTCTTTGTTCCAAAAGCAAAGCCCATTTACCTTGCTTTATCTTCAGGGAATTCTCCAGGTATTCATCTGCTGTCATGAGTTGTCCATCTGTTTCCAGACTTAGGTAGAAGTCTCTAAGAGTCCACACCAAGTCTGGAAAGAAGCTCACAATGTCACTGGCATCTTCAACATCAAGGTCAGGTGACTTTCTTGATCTGAGTAGATCTGTCAGTTCTGTCACATTGCTGAGATGATTAAGGAATACTGGCAGAAGTAACATACCATCTAAGCCCATATTTGATTCCATGTTCCCCACGCCTTTATTTTCTTTCCCTTTGGCACTTAACCAAATCAACATTTCATCATCAGTGAATATGAGGTCTCTTTACTGTACTTTAAGTGTTTACCCATTTTCTTTTTGCAGATACATAATGTCTTACAGACCTACAGTTGGTGAGGGTGTTCTCCATGGTTTGGGTGCCATCCTGGACCACAAAAGGATACTACAGTAGGTCAATAGCACCCTGGTCAATTTTGTTCATGGTATTGTATACAAGGGTGCTGCTCAGAAGGATTGCCAGAACAAAGATCTGGGTATCATTCTTGTCATCAACCTAGAAGACAGAACAAATTTAACTCATGTCTTATGGCATTCCCACATGAACAATCATTAAAATAAAATCCTGATACACAAATGCTAAGCAGGGAAAGAACAACTGATTGTCAGACACATGAACTTTCCTGGTTTTCTCATTGATAAATTTATACTGATGCTACATTTCTAACTCCTGAGTCCTTCTTATAGCTACCATTAGATAATTGCAAAACAAGTAGTCAAAGTTAATGGGGAAACCAGAGTAGTTAAAATCAAGGTTTTCTGGGTACCAAAACAAAATTGGCCTACATGTACAGTTCATATATCTATTTTATTAAATAATTATTATCCACAACAGAGTTCACATTACTGATCTTAGATGTCTAATTCTAGTGCTGTGAGATGAGCTCATAATTAATATCTCCATTTTTGTAGAGGAGGAAATTAAGGTTGTATTTGGGTTTACCATCATAGCATCTTGATAAATCAAAAGTCAATATCAAAATCAAAATGAAAACATAAAAAACCGTGGACATTCAAGAGAGTGTTTGGTTAGGTACAAAAAACAGCTAAGAAGAGACAACTGTGTACATCTTTTCCCAAGTCTGAATTTAGTGACTTCATTTGAGTAGTTTATAATTATTTATGATAGGAATATTTAGGGAATGGCCCAGTTGTACAAATCCAATGCATTTTATTCTGTGAACTGGTTGCTAAATACTTATTAGAATATAACTAGAGAAGATCCATGAGGTAGAAAAAATTATTAGAATATTACTAGAGAAGACCCATGTGGTAGAAAAGACCCATGTGTCTACTTCTCCAATGGTTAGTTGGATAAGACCAAAGAGAATATAAAAAATTTAGGGAGACTCACTCTTCTTGTCAGCATCAGAGAGCTACAAGTGCCAGAGCCCTGGTTTGAACCGGAGTTCATCTCACCCAGAGCCGACTACTAACCATAATCAGTGCAGGACCAGGAGTGTACTGTGATTTATTTGCTTCATTTTTATGCATCTAGGAATGACTAAGCAAACATCAGTGTAATTCTCCTAATACTGATTCTGAATTTTGTACGTATATATTTTTTTTCTCACTTCAGGCCTCCAAACACTATTGAAAATAGAAAGAAATAATGAGGGGTAACATAGTCGAGTCAAGTGGAAGTAGAAATTTATAAAAAGAAAAAGAAAATGTAAAACAAAATGAAAAACTCTTTAAAAAAGAAGGTTGAGTGAAAAAGAGCTTTATCATAAAAGAATACTCTGTCCTTACCTTCTCTACATCACCCAGGCCTTCAGTGTCCAGCAGAACTAGGGTGTGTCCTGGCTTCTCAGGATGAGGCACACACCACATCCAGATTCCCTTGGTGTGAGACTGCACTGTGGAGCCTACAGAGAAGCCTGCAGAGGAGAGTGCAGAGGTCATCTTAGAGAAGGGGATCTAGAAATTGGGTATTTTCTTGATAATTGTGTTAGGGGTTAAGGAAAGCAAGATAAGGAAACAGCAGAAAATACAAGTATGGATCTTCATTACAATACAGAAATGGGGAAATAAGGTCAAAATCCACAAGTGGGAAATTTTTATACTGCTCATAATAATATGCTACAAATATTTTTAAAGTTTATAATTGCACATATGGACATTATTGTATTGATGTGGGGAAAATATTGTTTTCTCCCAGAAAGACATTAAGGACAACATTTTTAAAAAGGGTTCATGTCAAGGACAGAAAGCTGTCCTATATCTCCCCAAGATAAAAGGTCCAGTTGTGGCCCAAACTTTGGTTTTCACTGTCCCTCCCTGACTCTAACTTTCTCCCCTCCATCCCCAGGCTGGTTGCCCACAGTGCAGTGAACAGAGGACTCAGCAGAGCTTTGCTGGTGGTACTCACCCTTTTGCTTCCCAGCCAGCTTGTTCATCAGGTAGGATTTGCCTGTGCGGTAAAGGCCCACGATGGCCACAACCACCACAGGCTGTGTGATGGCTGACAGGATCTCCAGGGCTTCCTGCTTGACCATTAGCTGCCCCTCCTTGCTCTTAATGAGGCATATAGGGCCTGGCATGACCATGTCTGAGGCCATGTCTGGGATGTTACTTTGTCTGCAAGGGAAGAGGTGGGATGGGCAGCAGTTTCTACTCTTGAAGCAGAGAAATCCATTTGCTTATTGAACCTGAAAACATAACTGTTCCCCATCATGGCCTAAGTTTCTGAAGACATTGAGAAACAAAATATAAAAAGAAGTAGTAGAAAGCGCCACAGTAAGTAGGTCCTAGGCCTACTATCAGTTACCCTGCTTATTCTCAAATATTTGGTGGACATATAGAAAAATTCATTTCCTGAATCTTACCTACTGATTCTTTGCATCTAACTCATTCCACTGGATTTTGATTTACTCATGTTTCTTAGTTTTTGTCTCCTTAAATTCCTAGTTTGATTATTCATTTCCATTATTTGCTAAATATAAATTTTTGTTTTTCTCTTATTTAGGTCCATGTCCAAACTGCATTGCATTAAATAATTCTATACCATTATGATGCATTTTCCAATAAATTCAAGTGTTTACTATAAGCTATATTTTTAAGTGTTTTTTAACTTAGTTAATAATGTCCTTTACTGAAACAAAACTTCGAAGTGTGATGACTTTATGACTGTCTACATGAGTGAAAAAAATTTTTCCTTTAATTAATGTTAACCATTTATTTTCTATTCTGGGCATCAACTGCTGCAATCTGAGGAGTCTTACAAAATATTTTAAAGCTACAGGAGACATAAGCAAATACTTGGTTTCGTGACCTGCCATATCATAAGGAGAGGTTTTTTTTTTTTTTCATTTTAGAAAGCATTATTTACATAGAAGCTAAAAATCCACTATCTGCTTGAATTCATTTTTCATGTAAATCTTTAAATTAAAACATTTGAATTCTTTTTACTAGCAGACTCTAGAAACTGTGAGTTTCTTTGTTGTCACTGCTAGATTTAATGATCATGAAGACCCATTCTCTCTTTCTCATAGCTGATGACCTGTCAATCATCCTGATTAAAGACAAATTAAAACAGAAATTGCTGCTTGGGAACAAATAATAGGAAGTCCATTCACAAATTGTACGGCATCATGTTTCAGAGGCAGGAAACGCCCAGTGCAAGCTTGACCCAGAAAGAGGCAATTTCACAATAAGTTTAGAAGCTCAGATGTCAGATGTCTTTTCATTCCAATCCACTTCTAAGGAAATATTGGCAGATTATATTAGTAGAACTCTGGTTGCCTGACTTACATGTAACAGGGGCTAGAATTGTATTTAGTTTAGAAAGATGTGGGAAAATTCCGATGATGATCTACAACAATTAGGTACAACACAGATATTTATAAACCAAATTTATACAAACTTTCATGCTTTAAGGTGAAGTTACTAAAGCAAGAGGGAACAGCTTTGAGGGTTTGAACTTCCCCAAGAATAGCATTAGGTCTGTGAATCAATATTAATAATAGTGTTTTATATGTTGTTTCCAGGTGCTATCTGGATAGCATCTTTAGTACTTTTAGAAGAGCCAAATCTCTTGCACATCTTGGAATATTTACTGTGTTTGAACCACACACATAACTGCTGCTCTGCCACTTACAACTCAGCCTGTGTGTTTCCTCTGGGATGCATTCTCTCCCACTCTGGTAGAGGTCCACAGCTTTTATAAATGAAAAAAACAAATGTAAGAGTGGATCAAAACACAGAAAATAAACCCAAAGTTTGACTTTGCAGAAGATTTTATTTCTGATCTCTCAGCCCTGTAATTAGCTATCACATTGGCATTTCATTCAACTTTTTAAGCCTATTTCCTAAAAAATGGAAGTAAATGATTCTGTATTTACATCAGTACAGCTACTACCTTAAAAAAGAAAGGTTTGCAGGAGAAGAAAAAAAAAGTACAAAGAAGAAATATTAGAGATTTCTCAGAAATGCTGGCGATGTATTTTTTTCAGAAGAAACAATTCTCTTTGAACCAAGACAGTCTATCTCAGGTTTTGTGTTTCTAATTGTTGTTTGTATTGTTTGCTTTCGATTCACTTTTTAGAGAAAAGGCATTGATCAAGGAGATACATGGAAATCAAACAAATATGAGATGCATGAGCGTGTGGCATGGAAATAAGAGGAGGGAGGAGTTCCAAAGAATGACCAAAGTTATCAGACCCATATTGAGTCCACTTTGGGAGCTCCTGAATTAAGTGATTTGTAACAGCAAAGACAATAAAGAAGAAATAGAAACCAACATAAAAACAACCAGAAGAATGAGAAATTATACTCCATTTGTATACGATGTGTCAAAATGCATTCTACCGTCATGTATAACTAATTAGGACAAATTTAAAAAATAAGACTAGGAGGCTGCCAAGGGCAGGTAGTCAGGATGATGAAACCAAGTCAAAATTATATCTGAATTAAGAAATCTACACTCAAAGTACAACTACACTTGAAGTACAAGACTACGGATAACAAAATATTGCTGTTTTCAAGAAGCTTCTTCATTCATTGTTCACTCTGGGTTTCGCCTTTTTTTTTTACCTTCTTTTCTCACTGTCTTTTTTTTGGGGGGGTAACAGAGATAGATTGAATTCAAGGGTGCTTAACCTCTGAGCCACATTCCCAGGTTTTAATTTTTTTTTTTTTTTTTTTTTTTGGTTGGAGACAGGGTCTTACTAGGTTACTTATAGCCTGGTTAATTTGTTGAGGCTGGTTTTGAACCTATGATCCTCCTACATCAACCTTCCAAACTGCTGGGATTATAGGCATATGCCAACCTGCTTGGATTTTTTTTTTTTTTGTCCTTCCCAATGCCAGCAAATATTTATGTTGGTTGTATTTTCATTTATTGCTCTTTCTCATGAAAACAACAAAAATTTCTTAAAACTTTCAGACTGCAGTTTAAACCAGCTTAACCAGCTGTTATTAAACACAAAGGTAACTTACGTTGCAGTTATAAACTCCAACAGGACATAGGAGGACAAAGGAAGAAAAACATATTAAGACATTTCAGACTTTCAGTCCCCACCGGTATTGTGTCTAATTCAGCAGGAAACAAACACAGCAGACATTCACCGAATTTTGCTATCTATCTGGCTACACCACAACTTAGTCTTTAGTAGGTTCTTTATGTAGCATATTGGGCAAATTTGCACCCTATCTTGGATGGAATACTTTTAAAAATAACTGAACATTGCAAATCTTTTCTGCCCTCTTCCCCCCCACCACCCACCCGTGATCTTAACTTACCTATAAAATATGGAGCAGATATCTTTTAGAGCTGGTAGAAAAGCTGCTTTGAGGAGGACTTGGTAAGGGCTAGTTCCAACAGTTGTTTTTTAGTTTAGCTGTGAGGACTTCTGATGAGCATCTTCCCCTAATCCTGGGAATTTCCTTTCTTCCCCAGTTCCTGCCTCCTAGCAGACAATTTGAATATAAAATATAAGTAAGCATGCCAAAAGTCAGAAGGGGTTTTCAAAACTTCTCTACAGAAAACGAAACCAAAGGGCAAGTTCAGTGACTAGGTAGTTGCAAAGAGGGTATTCTGAGCGTCCTCTGGTGGAAGGTTTGAACTATTTAGCCTGATTTCACAGAAATTGCATAGTGTTACTAAAGGGGAACTTTGAGAGCTTTTGAAAGTTTTCCAAGTATGTGTTATTTGACTAGCTTGACGATATTTATCACCCGTTGGGAAGAACATACTTTTATAGGTCTAGAATACGGAAATATTAGCTGCACTCACAGAGGAGTAAGTTTGTTGTTTTTATGGTAGGTTCAGTAGCTGAGAACTTCGTTACAGGAAGACAAAGGTCTTGGCACAGTACACAAAGAATGCTGGCAAAGAAGTCATTTAGTTAACATTTGCTATAACTCCCTGTACAGTGTTCACTTCTTTTGTGTAGTACCCTATTTTAACTGTCCCAATTTAAAAGAGCTAGGGCCCTGAGGGGTTTAGTAACTCGTTCAAAACCACAGAGCTACTGATGAACCCATGTTAAGGTTCAAACTCCAGGTACCTCCTGGAGTCTTTCTGGTTTGTGGTGTGTATCCTTATAATTATTGCTAGCATCATTACTGCTTTTTAAAAATCAGGTATTTTCTTATTCTGACAATAATCCTACAGGACCATGTGTTTTATCTGTAATTTAGAACGAACGCAGGGGCTTTTAGGCTGTGTTTCCTGAGGTTGTGTTGCTGAGTCCAGGATTTGAGATTGAAGGACTTACTAGAAAGGTGATTCTACAGGGCAGAGTGGGAGATAGGGAATGAAAACTGGAAGGAAATGAAGCCAAGGAATGAGGAAAGAGCCAGTAGTTCCTTTTGTGTGAACCAGGAGCTCAGCCCCCTGAGCTAACTCCAGGAGACAATGTAAAATCTGCCTGGGACTCTGGCCTTTAGGATGGGGACTTTTTCCTCCAACTTCCTTCCATGTCTGGGTGGGGACTGCTTCTGGGAGCAGGGATTCCCTAGCATTGCTGGCCTGGCCACGTGTGCTTTGAGAGTGAATACTCAGGTAGGGGGACCTGAGATACTTGCTGTAAGATGCCATTGGAATGTGCAGAAAGGCTAAGTATCAAGGGGAGATGGGTGGGGCGCCCAAGTATCTGGGAAGGCCCTTTTCTATTTTCCCAGATCACCTCATCTCTCACAGAAAATCATTCCTTTCTTCAAGACATCTTCAAATAGTTGGTGAGTCATAACTTACTTTTTAAAAAAGTACCCAAAATAGGAAAGTCTAAGCTATAACCCTCATTACTGCCATTGATTTCATGGTCATAATCAATATTTAAGTTCTTACCCCTCTTCTACTCATTCTAGATTGCTTACACTTAGCCAGCAATTCTTCTCATGTACTTATAAGGAATCATAAAAAATAAAATCATGAGATCTCTCAATTTTCTGCTAAGTGTTCTATGTTTCAGTTTGCATTGTTCTAGTTTACTAGGATCTGCTGATACAGAGAAATATGAAGTGGTAATATGTTTCCCTTTCAATTCAACTTTGAGGGGCATACTACAGATGTAGAACACAGTTTACCAACCCCCTATATGTTTTATATCCCCAGTCAGTTCTCCAGACAATGAATGCCTGAAATAAAGTTGCCTGGAAAGTTCCATCCTTAGGGGACTCAGGTGAGATGCAGAAGTGTCAAATCACCCAGACAGTACAGAAAATTACTCTTGCATGATCTGGGGTAGATGAACAAAGCTGGGAGAAATTCTTTATCTCTGTCTTTAAAAATCAGCAATAAGAAAAAGGAGACAAGAAACTTATTTTATTTAAATTTAAATTAGGTTGACCAAATTATGATTGCTATGATAGGATATACACAGGAAAAATAGGCAAGCATATCTGGATATGTTTTACTTAAATTTTTCGCTACATCTTCACACTATTGCTCTGTCTTACAATAAGTCTTAAGTCTTTAGCAAGAGCCATAATGTTTTCTTTGATATGGAGATGCTAATTTACAATAAGGGGTTGAGGGGCTCGGGAAGAATGGAGGTACTCTGGATTAGACAAAGGGAAGTGAAGTGAAGGGAGGGGGTCTGAGGGTAGAAAGGATAGTGGAATGAATCCAACATTATTACCCTATGTGCATATATGATTATGCAACCAGATAACTCTACATCATGTACAACTAAAAGAATGAGACGTTGTACTCCATTTACGTATGATGTGTCAAAATGCATTCTACTGTCATGTACAACTAATTAGAACAAATTAAAAATAGGAAAAAAATTCAAAAATTATTAATAACAAGGGTTTGGGATGTGGCTCAGTGGTTAAGTGCCGTTGGGTTCAATCCCTATGCCAAAAAAAAAAAAAAAAAAGCAAACAAAAATTCTGTATCAAAGATATATGGCATAGAAGATGGCGGACTAGAGGGCGGCTGCATTTCATGTTGCGCCAGGACTCAAGATTCAAAAGAGGAGATAGTGAGAGACTTGGGACCAACTCAAAGCTGCCGGGTGAGTCTCTCCCGGTGGGGAGGCGTCCCGGATGGGGCGGTAGGCCCAGAACGCAGGGAACTTTGTGAAGTAGAGTTGCTCGGCGAGACGCCCCTCCCCCCGCTGGATCGGTAAACACGGACAACTGGGATCATCATAGAGGAGGCAGCTCAGCACAGCACTTGGACTCGGAGCCACCACTGGGGCTCCGGGCAGCTGCCTGAGGAGGAGCTGCGTGGCGAGCTGTTTGGACTCAGAACGACCGCTTCTGAACACCGGGGGGTTGCCCGGAGAAAGAGGAGGAGCACAGCCGGTCGCTTGGTCTAGGAGCGACTGCATCAGAGCCACAGGCGGTTGCCAGAGGAGGAGCTGTGTGGCGAGCTCTTTGAACTCAGAACGACCACTCCTGAACACCGGTGGCCTGCCTGGAGGAGGAGCGCAGCAGGTCGCTTGGCCTAGGAGTGACTGCATTAGAGCCACAGGCCGTTGCCAGAGGAGGAGCTGGGTGGCGAGCTGTTTGAACTCAGAACGACCGCTCCTAAACACCGGTGGCCTGCCTGGAGGAGGAGCACGGTGGGTCACTGGTCTCAGAGCCACCGCTCCTGAACACCTGGGGGGCTACGCCGAGGAGGAGGAGGAGGAGGAACAGGGCGGGTACTTGGACTTGGAGTGACTGCCCAGGGCTACGGGCAGTTGGTGGGAGGAGGAGACACGAAGTGTGTTGCTTGGACTCCTAGTGACTGCGTCGGAAACCGGGCAGCTGTCTGGAGGAGGAGGTGTGTGGCAGGTCTCTGGGTCTCGGAGCTATTCTACGGGGCTCCAGGTGGCGGCTCAGAGGAGGGGCCGCATAGCCAGGTGATTAGGTGCAGAGCAGGGTCCCAGGAGCTAGGTGGCTTCTGGCTGGAAGAGCCGCACAGAGACATGCCTAGGGGCGGAGCGAAATTTCCAGGACTGCGGGCAGATTCTCTGGGAGAGGCAGCCTAAGGAGACTCGCCTGCGAAGGGTGAGGCTCCAAGGCCCAGGAGGTAGGTCCGGGCCCCTGGGAACATTGCAGAAGAAGACAGCCCAGCCCAGGCGGTAGTTGTAGATTGAGGAGAACATCTAGGAGGGGAACTGACCTGCTAGACGTCCCCACCGGGTGAGTCTTCCCTGCCGGGTGAGGTTTTCCCACAGGGACGGTAAAACCAGAGACACAGGCACAAACAGGCCTTGCCTCAGACCGCAGCCTAGTTCCCCGTTGGATGACCATTGGTCAACAAGTGGAGGCACCTCTGCCCACTATCAGGGAATATACCCCACCTGAGGGTCACCAACCCTAGAGAGGCAGCTTCTTCGTGGAACTCTGCATTATCAACTTCCTCCAAGACTTCAGGCTACTGAAGGATAAGAGGGGATATACTAGCAATCTTCAGGGACATTATAAGTCAATAGAGGAAATCTGCAATATCTTAATGACCCACTGATTCCTGAACAATATGAGAAAACAAGGGAAGAAAATGCCCCAAACAAATCTAGATGTTACATCAATAAAATCCAATGACAGCATGGCAGAAGAAATGACAGAAAGGGAGTTCAAATGTACATAATTAAAATGATTAGGGAAGCAAACGATGAGATGAAAGAGCAAATGCAGGCATTGAATGATCACACCAATCGACAGTTAACAGAGCAAATTAGGAAGCAGAAGATCATTTCAATAAAGAGTTAGAGATATTGAAAAAAAAAAAACAAACAGAAATCCTTGAAATGAAGGAAACAATAAACCAAATTAAGAACTCCATAGAAAGCATAACAAATAGGATAGAACACCTGGAAGACAGAACTTCAGATATTGAAGACAACATATTTAACCTTGAAAACAAAGTTGAACAAACAGAGAAGATGGTAAGAAATCATGAACAGAATCTCCAAGAACTATGGGATATCATGAAAAGGCCAAATTTAAGAATTATTGGGATCGAGGAAGGCTTAGAGAAACAAACCAAAGGAATGAACAAACTATTCAATGAAATAATATCAGAAAATTTCCCAAATCTGAAGAATGAAATGGAAAATCAAGTCCAAGAGGCTTATAGGACTCCAAATACACAAAATTACAACAGACCCACACCAAGGCACATTATAATGAAAATACCTAACATACAAAATAAAGACAGAATTTTAAAGGCTGTGAGAGAAAAGAACCAAATTACATTCAGGGGGAAGCCAATACGGATATCAGCAGATTTTTCAATCCAGACCCTAAAAGCTAGAAGGGCCTGGAACAACATTTTTCAAGCTCTGAAAGAAAATGGATGCCAACCAAGAATCTTATACCCAGCAAAACTTACCTTCAAATTTGATGATGAAATAAAATCCTTCCATGATAAACAAAAGCTAAAAGAATTTACAAAAAGAAAGCTAGCATTACAGAACATTCTCAGCAAAATATTTCATGAGGAAGAGATAAAAAGCAAAGAAGCAAATCAGCAAATGGAGGAATTATCCTAAAGGAGTTGTCAAATAAAGGAGGAACCAAGATGTGTCAAAAAAATAAATAAATAAATAAATAAAATTTTAAATATGAACCAAATGACCGGGAATACAAATCATATCTCAATAATAACCCTGAATGTTAACGGCCTGAACTCATCAATCAAAAGACATAGACTGCCAGATTGGATTAAAAAGAAAGATCCAACAATATGTTCCCTGCAAGAGACTCATCTCTTAGAAAGAGATACCCATAGACTAAAGGTGAAAGGATGGGGAAAATCATACCATGCACATGGACTCAGCAAAAAAGCTGGAGTATCCATCCTCATTTCAGATAATGTGGACTTCAAGCCAATGTTAGTCAGAAGGGATAAAGAAGGACATTTCATACTGCTTAAGGGAAGCATAAATCAGCAAGATATAACAATCATAAACATCTATGCCCCAAACAGTGGCTCATCCATGTATGTTAAACAAATCCTTCTCAATTTTAGAAATCAAATAGACCATAACACAGTGATACTAGGTGATTTTAACACGCCTCTCTCACCACTGGACAGATCTTCCAAACAAAAATTGAACAAAGAAACCATAGATCTCAATAACACAATCAATAATTTAGACTTAACAGACATTTATAGAATATACCATCCAACCAAGAGCGAATACACTTTCTTCTCAGCAGCACATGGATCCTTCTCTAAAATAGACCATATATTATGCCACAAAGCTAATGTCAGCAAATACAAGAAGATAGAGACACTACCTTGTATTCTATCAGATCATAATGGCTTGAAGTTAGAAATAAATGAAAGAGTAAAAAACAGAAACTACTCCAACAACTGAAGATTAAACAATATACTGTTATATGATGAATGTATAACAGAAGATATAAGGAAGGAAATTTAAAAATTCTTAAAGGTAAATGAGAACAAAGAAGAAAGAAACATCATATCAAAATCACTGGGAGACTATGAAAGCAGTACTTAGAGGAAAATTTATTTCATGGAGCGCATTTAATAAAAGAAGTAAAACTCAACAAATAAACAACCTAACACTACAGCTCAAAGCCCTAGAAAAAGAAGAACAGATCAACACCAAAAGTAGTAGAAGACAGGAAATAGTTAAACTCAGAGCTGAAATCAACGAAATTGAAACAAAAGAAACAATACAAAAAATTGACAAAATAAATAGTTGGTTCTTCGAAAAAATAAACAAAATTGATAAACCTTTAGCCACACTAACAAAGAGAAGATGAGAGAAAACCCAAATCACTAAAATTCGGAATGAACAAGGAAATATCACAACAGACACAACTGAAATACAAAACATAATTAGAAGCTACTTTGAAAATCTACACTCCAACAAAATAGAAAATTTCGAAGACATCAACAGGTTTCTAGAGACATATGAATTGCCTAAACTGAACAAAGAGGACATACACAATTTAAATAGACCAATTTCAAGTAATGAAATAGAAGAAGTCATCAAAAGCCTACCAACAAAGAAAAGTCCAGGACCAGATAGGTTCTCAGCTGAGTTCTACAAAACCTTTAAAGAAGAGCTCATTCCAATTCTTCTCAAAGTATTCCAGAAAACAGAAGAGGAGGGAATGCTCCCAAACTCATTCTATGAAGCCAATATTACCCTGATACCTAAACCAGACAGAGACACATTGAGGAAAGAAAATTTCAGACCAATATCCTTAATGAACATCGACGCAAAAATTCTCAACAAAATTTTAGCAAATCGCATACAAAAACATATTAAAAAGATAGTGCACCATGCTCAAGTGGGTTTCATGCCAGGGATGCAAGGTTGGTTCAACATCAGGAAATCAATAAATGTCATTCACCATATCAACAGACTTAGTCAAGAATCACATGATTATTTCAATAGATGCAGAGAAAGCATTTGATAAAATACAGCACCCCATCATGCTCAAAACACTAGAAAAAATAGGGATAGTGGGAACATTCCTTAACATTGTAAAGGCCATCTATGGTAAGCCCATGGCTAATATCATTCTAAATGGTGAAAACTGAAATCATTCTCCCTAAAAACTGGAACAAGGCAGGGATGCCCTCTTTCACCACTTCTATTCAATATCGTCCTTGAAACTCTAGCCAGAGCAATTAGACAGACCAAAGAAATTAAAGGGATACGAATAGGAAAAGAAGAACTCAAACTATCCCTATTTGCTGATGATATGATTGTATACTTAGAGGAACCAGGAAATTCCACCAGAAAATTTTTAGATCTCATTAGTGAATTCAGTAAAGTAGCGGGATATAAGATCAATGCACATAAATCTAAGGCATTTTTATACATAAGCGATGAATCTTCAGAAAGAGAAATTAGGAAAACTACCCCATTTACAATAGCTTCGAAAAAAATAAAATACTTGGGAATCAATCTCACAAAAGAGGTGAAAGACCTCTACAATGAGAACTACAGAACACTAAAGAAAGAAATTCAAGAAAACCTTAGAAGATGGAAAGATCTCCCATGTTCTTGGATAGGAAGAATTAATATTGTCAAAATGGCCATGCTACCAAAAGTGCTATACAGATTCAATGCAATTCCAATTAAAATCCCAATGATGTACCTTGCAGAAATAGAGCAAGCAATTATGACATTCATCTAGAAGAATAAAAAACCCAGAATAGCTAAAACAATCCTTGACAGAAGGAGTGAAGCAGGGAGTATCACAATACCAGATCTTCAACTCTACTACAAAGCAATAGTAACAAAAACGGCATGGTATTGGTACCAAAATACAAAGGTGGATCAATGGTACAGAATAGAGGACACGGACACAAACCCAAATAAATACAATTTTCTCATACTAGACAAAGGGGCCAAAAATATGCAATGGAGAAAAGATAGCCTCTTCAACAAATGGTGCTGGGAGAATTGGAAATCCACATGCAACAGAATGAAACTAAACCCATATCTCTCACCATGCACAAAACTAAACTCAAAATGGATTAAGGATCTCGGAATCAGACCAGAGACCTTGCATCTTATAGAAGAAAAAGTAGGTCCAGAGCTTCAACATGTCGGCTTAGGACCAGACTTCCTCAACAGGACTCTCATAGCACAAGAAATAAAAGCAAGAATCAATAACTGGGATAGATTCAAACTAAAAAGTTTTCTCTCAGCAAAGGAAACTATCAGCAATGCGAAGAAAGAGCCTACCGAGTGTGAGAAAATCATTGCCAATCATACTTCAGATAGAGCACTAATCTCCAGAATCTATAAAGAACTCAAAAAACTCTACACCAAGAATGCAAATAATCCAATCGACAAATAGGCTAAGGAAATGAATAGACACTTCACAGAAGAAGATCTACAAGCAATCAACAAACATATGGAAAAATGTTCAACATCTCTAGTAATAAGAGAAATGCAAATCAAAACCACCCTAAGATTCCATCTCACCTCATTCAGAATGGCGATTATCAAGAATACAAGCAACAACAGGTGTTGGCGAGGATGTGGGGAGAAAGGTACACTCATACATTGCTGGTGGGGCTGCAAATTAGTGCAGCCACTCTGGAAAGCAGTGTGGAGACTCCTTAGAAAACTTGGAATGGAACCACCATTTGACCCAGCTATCCCACTCCTTGGCCTATACCCAAAGGACTTAAAATCAGCATACTACAGAGATACAGCCACATCAATGTTCATAGCTGCTCAATTCACAATAGCCAGATTGTCGAACCAACCTAGATGTCCTTCAATTGATGAATGGATAAAGAAACTGTGGTATATATATATATATAATGGAATATTACTCAGCCATGAAGAATGATAAAATTATGGCATTTGCAGGGAAATGGATGAAACTGGAGAATATCATGCTAAGTGAGATAAGCCAAACTCAAAAAACCAAAGGACAAATGATATCGCTAATAAGTGGATGATGACACATAATGGGAGGTGGGAGGGGTTAGTGGTAGGATTAGAGTTAGGGTTAGGGAGGGGGGCAAGGATGGAGGAAGGAAGGACTATATAGAGGTAAAAGAGGGGTGGGAGGGGTGGAGGGGAAGGGAAAAAACTAACAGAATGAATCAAACAACATTACCCTATGTAAATTTATGATTACACAAATGGTATGCCTTTACACCATGTACAAATAGAGAAACAACATGTATCCCATTTGTTTACAATAAAAAAAAAAGATATATGGCATAAATATTGGCTGGTTGGTTTCTTCTATTAAGTATAGCTCTGTATTCTCCACCTTTGCACCAAAAGCATGTCAAGGGTTTCATAGAGATGAGAATTCACTTCTATAAAGAATTTTGGGGTCTAGTATAAAATAATAATTCTGTTTTACCCTTTATAATATGTTGTGCCAGTAGCCAATCTGCTACTAGAGGGCAGGAGGCTGTATGCACAAACCAAGAGATAGAGAGAGAGCAGACTCCCTTACTTAAGAAGCTGTGTAACAAAATGTACCCCAGGGAACAGTGCTGTGCTAATGAAATTAAAATAAACGTGTGAGTGTTCTGGGACTTTGGTGAAGTTTCCAGGAAGCAGTACTGCACACGCCATGTAATTTTTTGGCCTGTGACATACGGATTGCCCCAGTGGGAAGAATGTGATGTCTGAAGACGGTCTGCAGAGGCACCATAAGAAGAGTGGTTCTGTAGTCCTTCAACACGCCTGACGGGGTGTGCTACAAGTTCAGATTTTTTTTTTTGAGTCCCATTCTTCTTTTGCTAGAAGAGAAGAGCAAGCTCATTTCCCAGAACTGTCCATTTACACAAATAATTCTTTGCTGCTTTCGGTTTCAGTCTGATTTGCACTCCAGGAAATGCCATTTCAAATAGGCCTGCACTCACTCGAGAAGTCATTTTCCTGGCTGGAAAACAATTCTACTAGGTCATTTGAAAACAGAATATCTGGAAGTGCATGCAATGTGGAGGGATGAAGGGAGAAACACCACGTCAGACTTCCAGCACAGCCCTATTTTGCTATTGTTTTACAAGCATATGGCACTGAGCTTCTAAAAACAGCTTGCATATGGGCCCATTGCCAGGGCTACCACAATAACTCACAATCTCATCTGAGTGTCTTTAACTCATCTCCATGCAATAAACATGATGTCTTCAAAAAAAATTGAGTCATGTCACTTTTTTTGCTCAATAGTCTTAAAGTTTCCTGTTTTATTCCATTCTGTGACCTGAACTATCCTGCTTGTCCCTTTCCATATCCAGTCTATCCTTCACCACATAGATCTTAATCTGGACAACCATGCCAAATCCTTCCCTAACAGGAATTTTTACATCTTCCTTCCTGGAACTTTTTCCCTCATTTCTTTCCCGAACAAATTATATTCATTAACAATTCACTGTAACTCTCTTTTCCTCGGGGAAATATTTCTGGACCAATTATCTTAGTCGGGTCTCCTTTCTATATTACTCAAACAACCTAATTGTTCCCTTACAATGCTTAACAGAAATTGAAATTTTGTATTTGTTGGCGTGACTATTTTTTTTTTTTTTTTGGGTGCTGGGGATCGAACCCAGGGCCTTGTGCTTACAAGGCAAGCACTCTACCAACTGAGCTATCTCCCCAGCCCCCTGGCGTGACTATTTGTTAAGGTCTTACTTTGAACTACAAAAATCCAAGAACCGTGGCTGTTCTGCTAATCACTGTATCCTCAGTGCTTCCCCAGTATTCAGCACACGGTCCATGGTCGATGCATATTTACCAATAAGTACATGCTCTCATGTTTAAAAATGCCCACTCTCTTTTCAGTAACACATATGACCTTAGCTCTTTGCATCCTCATCTTTCAACCTTAGAGCCAAAATAAAGAAATTCTGTCTCACAAATTCAAAACATGACTTCATGGATGGGGGCTGATGTTACTATCATACACCTTATCATTGTCATCATTGTGAGCATCACCTTATCATTAGGTTTTGCTTTGAAGGTTCTATAACCCCAAAACATCTGTGTATCTAAGTTAGATAAATTGTACAAAGAGTACCTGAGATTAGGGGTTTCATTTAGACTGCCTTACGATATTAGTGATGGTGCTGGATTCTAGACTACATCAGTCCTTTTCTTAATATTGTTGTTAAATAATAAAAACAATAACAGGAGACTTTTAATGTTAAAAATAATAACAGGAGACTTCTGATTCTGGTAACATTTTGCACTCCATCACATGAAAACTCTCTCAGCATAATATAATGAGAAAAAAATTCAATGAATTACAGCAAACTAGCTTCCCTGTTGCATTAGCTTGCTAGAGCTGCCCAAGCAGAGTGCCACTCATCCCTTTGGGTCCCCAGGGGCATGTCCTCACATGCAAAATACATTCACCCAATCCCAACATCTCCCAAAGTATTAACTCAACCCAGCATCAGCTCTAAATCCAAAATGTCATCTAAATACCACCTAAACCAGGAATGAATAAGTTTGCAGGTGTGATTCATCCAGGGGAGAAATTCCTCCCAGCTGCGAATCCGGGAAACCGAACACAGTGCTTGGTCAGGCATCAGCCCTACTCCTGTTGCTCTATTATGTCTCTTGCTGGAGACTTAAGATCTAATTTTGAAGGACCACTTCTGCCTTAGCGAAGAAATCTTCTGTAGAAATCTCACCAATTTCTTTTTTGTCTTTTACTTGTTCCAACAACCACTGCTACATAGATCTGCAGAACCACCCTGATGCTCCTCTAACCCTCCCTTTGTTATCCCCAATTTCACATTCCGTCGCTTTAGGCACAATTTTCTGGTATAGGGCTTAGGACAGACCAGAAAGACTGTCAGTGGAGAGTTGAAATATCACTTTCCCCACTTCCACTCCATAGAGGATTCTGTAGTAGAATTTTACCACTTCTCCAAGATCATTCCCAGGACACTAATAGGAAAACTCGACTGGTCCACTGAGGGAGACCCTGTGACACAAATGCCTACTCTTTGATCCAAGACAAGAGTGTGTTCCACCTCCCCTGGGTCAGGGTCATGCCTTCTACCTGAAGAGCAGTCATGGCCTCGTGAATGATTTTGCAGAGGGGTCTTACTCTCACCCATGGTAGGAAACCCTGCCCTCACATTCACTGTCACCCAATCAGAAGTAGCTCGGGTTATTTCTGTGCTGATCTGTGTGGGCAGAAGGGCCTGCAGTAAGGGTTCAGAGGTCAGCTTCTTCAGACAATGCCACTCAGCAGAGACTGGGCCTGCACCTACTCTCATCTCACACCTAGCCACCCACGTGGAGTTCCCTGACCTCTGCCCATGTCTGTCCTTCAGTTTCCTGATTCACCTCTGGAGAAGAACTTCATCTCAACAGTTCCATCCTCAGCAACACCATCAGTGGTTTGTTTTGAGTGAAAGCAGATCTTGAGTTTTACAATCCACCAGAACCCCATTGATTTCCTAACCTGAGGCCCTTGATTCTCTTCAGGCATCACCTGTGACCCCTGGGGCTCCATGGGATGGGCAGGAGGTAGGCAGGAGCCTCAGTGTAAGTTTCCCTTCCATTCTTCAGCTCACCTCTTCCACTTCTTTCCTCTTCCATTACTCCACCTCTTCCCTGTTGACAGGGACATTGTCTACATCCTGCTTATCCCTGTGTGACCAGCTGGGGAGCAGGCACTACCCTGGATGACTTTTGCTTCCATCTTGGCATGGCATACTTTATTGGTGCCTCTGCTCACTGCACCAAGCTGTCAAGCAAGTAACAGTAACCTGCAGAAGAGGGTTCTTAATCCACCAGGAGCAGCAGCCTTAGGATGTCAACCTATGCCATTGTTCAGGTTGCCAAGAAAGACAGGACTCACTCGGGCATTGGATGGAGCAACGCTTATTCACAGAATCTAGAATATAGCAAAACCAGCTTCAATAGTGAGTGTCGGCTCCCCAGCAGGCTTGACCCTACAGCACCTGCAGGATGATGGTCTGTATCCTCTTGTGCTGCAAATGAAGGAGGAGCTTCACTTTTGTTCTCACAAGGAAATTTAGAAAGTGGGGGCATTTCTACAGGTCACATGACTGCACACCCTTTATCAAAATGAAAAACATAATGAGCCTGGAACAGGAAAAGATACTCTCAAAAAAAGAGTATGATCAACTTAGGCTGGAAGGGCTCCTGTCACATGGAAGGAAACATTCCATGGCTAAGTCTACTCTCAGGTGACTGTACCTGGGTGAAAAGATGGTGCATCCAAGACTGCATTTCCTAGTAATTAACATCTCATAAGGAATCATTTATAATCTGACCTTGTGGAGCTTGAAAGCTAATTCAGTTCTTGTATGATTTTTGTAAAAATGAACCCAATCACTATGTATAACTATGATGCTCAAAAAAAAAAAATTGTGTAGCATTTCAGATCAAAGACTCCCATTCCAAAATTTACCAATCAATTTGCCAGTAGAGTTTTAACATATTCTACCTTAAAGTTAAATAAACAAATAAAAACTAGAACTCTCCATTTGAACAATTAAAGTACTGCATGTATCTCCCTGAACACTAATGACTTTCCCTAATCAATTGAATGCAATGCAAAAGTTGGAAATGTATTTTCTAGAAAAACTAATGAATTTTTAAAACAAAATAAACTATGATCTTATTTTAACTAAGTTTAATGCTAAGGAACTATTTTTTTCTACAAACAGAATAAGATCCACTATGCTTAAGAAATGAACCAAAAACTAACTGTGGCGCAGTGGCACACACCTGTAATCCCAGTGGCTTAGGAGGCTGAGGCAGGAGGATCACAAGTTTGAAGCCAGCCTCAGCAAAAAGCACAGTGCTAAGTAACTCAGTAAGACCCTGCCTTTAAATAAAATACAAAATAGGGCAGAGCTGCAGATGTGACTCAGTGGTCAAGTGCCCCAGGACCAAAATAATAATAATAATAATAGTAACTTCTGGGATTATTAAATCCTATTTGAACTTTGTATATGAGGAAGTCAATTATTTCCTTTTCCTGAGCGCACAAATGCTGATTTTAGACAATTTCGGCAAGGATAGTCTATAATAAGTTTAGTTACTTATTAAAGTAATTAGTGATCTAGATGTGTATTATGATTTCACTTATATACAAAGGCACACATATGTAAAATTTATGAATGTTCACATATATAAAGACCTAGAATTAATAATAGAAACATTTTAACTCATTATAACATTCAAGGAATAATAGATGATTTGTATTTTTATTTATATTTCTCTATATTTTCCATATTTGTTAAAAACTATGTTTTACATTACAAAAGTATTCATTCTAGATCTGCATTTACCTTCCAAGCATGAATTCTTTCTGCCAAAACAAAGATCTGTGGGTTTACAAAATGCCTTGCCACCATCATGGTATCTCAACAGTATGGTATCCACACAGTATGATATCCACATAGTATTGTTTCTGATAGAAGAACTTGCTTCACAGTGAATAAAGTGCTCAATGGGCACATACTCATGAAATTCACTGGTCTTGCCAAGTTTACACCTTCCTGAAAGAACTGTCTTCATAGAATGGTCAAATGGCCTTTCAAAGACTCAGTGACAGTGCTAGCCAGGTGGCAATACTGTCCTTGTAGTGCTGGGACAAGTTTTTCCCAGAATTTTGTATGTGGTCTGAATTAATGTCCATTATATGATTCAGTTCCTCCAGTACCCAGCATTCAGGGTTCAGAATCAGAGGGTGGAAATGAGAGTGGCACTGTCAACTACTACCCTTAGTGATTCATTAGCAAAATTTTTGCTTCCCTTTCCTACATCCATATGTGCTGCTAGCCTAGAAATCTGAACTACAATGGGAGGAACATTTCCATCAGGATACATCTTCATTCAAAATGCCATAACAAAGTATTATATTAGGAAACATTTTTTTAAATCCACAAATTAATTTTTTTAAGATTTTCAGGCTGGTAAGTTCAAGATGAAAGTGCAAGAAGATTTGGTGTCTGGCAAATCCCCCCTATCTGATTCACGATGGTGCCTTCTAGTTTTGTCCTTACATAGTGGAAGGTCCAATGAGTCTCTCTGGGCCCTGTCTTCCACAAGAATATTTAGTGTATGCGTGGGGACCTCACCTTAATGCCATCAATCTGAGGGAGAGGATTTCAACATATGAATTGTGTAGAGGACAAACATTCAGAACATAGCAATGCACAATAATTCCATTGAACTAGGAAAAAGGCTGTCACCTTGCTGCTTTTGACTTCTCAGATCTCTGAATGAACCAGAAAGAAGAGAGTTACTGTATTGGCTGAGATGATTGATCCTGACCACCAAAGGGCTATTATAAACTACGAATTTATAATGGGGGTAAGAATAGTTCTGGAATAGGAGTGATCCCTTAGAGAATGTCTTCATTATCATGCCCTAGATAATATCAACAGAAAATTACAACCACCCAATCCAGATAGGACTAGTAATGGCCCAGAACCTTGTTTTTGTTTTATTTTGTTTTGTTTTTTCCCCCTGTGGTGCTGGGGATTGAACCCAGGGCCTTGTGCTTGCGAGGCAGGCACTCTACCAACTGAGCTATATCCCCAACCCCTGCCCAGAACCTTGAGAACTGAAGGTTTCAGTCAGTCAAAGAACCATGAGCAGGTAAGGTGCTTGTCATGAAGCAAAGGGGATATGGAGTGGGTAGCAGAAGAAGGTAGCTATAAATGTCAGCTACAAGCACTTGATCTTTTACACAAAGAAGAACAGTCATTGACAATGAATATTTCTTCTTTATTTTGCCATGACTACATTGTCTAGATATCTTTGCTTTCTTTGCTCTTAGTCCTTTATCATGTAACATAAGGCATATTCAATTTCTGTGATAGTATTTAATATAATATTATTATTTATTAGTATTTAATATTATATTATGTAAAGAAGAAAAATACATAAAAAGGGAGAAGTCTAAATATTGCTCAAGAAATTTACATCTGCTTCTAGAGAAGAGGTGAGTGCATTTTGGGGGGATATAGAATAGTTGCACCATATTTGTCAGAATTATAAGCTTGTTATTCTCTTTAAGATTTAGTGTTATGGTTTGGTTATAAGGTGTCTCCTGAAAAGCTCCTATGTTATGCAATGCAGAATTGTACAGAGGCAAATTGATTAGACAAGAGTGATAAGCTAACCAGTGGATTAATCCATTTGGTGGATTAATAATTTGAATGGTTTACTGTTTATAAACTGTAGTCAGGTGAGTAATGGCTGTTATGGTTGTCTAGCTGTGGGGTGGATGTTTTTCACAAACTCCTCACTGCCATTTCAGAACCTGAATTAAATAATTTTAAAAGTAGTTTAATGTGTATAATAAGAGTTAAGAGAGATCTTTTTCTATTTTCCAGGAAATGACTTTGCAAGTTACCAGCTGAAAACAGGTGAATTGATATTTTTCATTTGTAGTTGCAGGAATGTCTAGTTATTGCCACTGGCCTTCTCCTACAAGTCCTCTGATAATTTCTATCAGCACAACAGGCACTATGTTCCCCCCTGTCATTTCTGGGGACCACAGCAGTATCCTTAGAGGATTGCTACTACATCACCTCATGAAACAGTCACCTGAAGGAGGTAGCAAAATAAACTTTTTTAGGAGTTGGTATGAGACCCTTTCCTGATAATCCATTGAGTCTCAACTGAGTGCTAAGGAGCCCAGAGAATAATAAACAGAATAATAAATAAATGTCCCTTAATGTGTTCTCTCTTGTCTGCCTCCCAATCTCTACAAAACAAGAGAAATACACTGAAGATAGGAAATATTTGTATCCAAAAATATACTATGTGTTTCATGTGTGTATATTACTTTCAAATTTATTTTACTCTTATAATAAGGATGAATAAAGATGGGGTATAAAAAAGAACCATTGTTTTGTATTTTATCTGAAACCACATCTGAGTTCTTCAAGATCAAATAAATCTATATTAGATCTAAATTGATCATTGTATCAAGAACACTAGGAAGAATAGGAATATATGACTAGGGTCCTATTCAATTGGGGTATGTTATGGTTTGGATGTGAAGCTCATCTGTGAAGCAATGCAAGAGGGTTTAGATGTGAAATGATTGGATTATGAGAGCCTTAATATAATCTATGCATTAATCCCTGATACGGATTAACTTGGAGATAACTAGCTGTAGGCAAGTAGGGTGTGGTTGAAAAAACTGGGTCACTGAGGGGCCTGCTCTGGGGTATATCTTTTGTCCCTGAAGAGTGGAGCTCTCTCTATACTTCTTGTTGGTCAGTCCAGACCTGTTTTCCTCTGCCACACTCTTCAGCCATGATATTCTGCCTGAACTCGGGCCCTAGGAATGGAGTTGTCCATCTATAGACTAAGACCTCTGAAACTGCTAGCCCCTAAATAAACTTTTCCTCCTTAAAAATGTTTTTGTCAGGTCTTTTGGACATAGGTCCAAAATAGTTGACTAAAACAGGGCACAATGAGGCCTTCCTAAAATCACCACTGGTATGGTCCCAGCATACAGGGACATCATGGTACATTCCTAAGCCTAAAGCTTTGGGAAGTGATGGAGTCTTGAGGATTTAAGGGCTTCAGCAGGCTCTAGATGGATTTGCAGCATTAATGAGTCATATGCTTTGTTGATTTTTTCTCTGGGATCAGTCTGTGGCTGATTTTACCAGGGTTTCTGAGAAACCAGGGGATTGTTTGACAGGCACTGATCAAGCATGTCAGGACGTGTTCCCCTTGTGCTTCCACATTGTTGCTGACTCTCCCAGGTGGTTTGATTTTTCCCTCTGCATATTCTAACTTCATTTGGGCAACATTGACCTTGAAGCTTCTCTCTGAGCCTCCCTGCTTTGTGGCTGCTCTTTCTCTTTCTGTCTTTGCAGCTCCTATTTCTTCTCAGTCACCTCCTTCTTGGCCCTCTTGCAGGTCCACAGAGGTTTTAGAGAGGGAAGAAACAAGCCAGGTCTTGCTATACTCTCCTGAGTCACTAAGGACAGATTTCACAATGTGGTAGGAAAGACCCTGCCTGACTGATGTTCTACCACACCTTATTTTTACATTTGGCAGAATGTGTGTTCCACAGAAACAGGAAGCTCTTTATTTTGTAAAGGTCTTCTCATTCTACCTGTTGGATGGCATTCCACTACACACGCCTAGTTGCATCCAACCAAATCAATAGAGTTCTGTCAGGACTTGACTCCAGTTTTTTTTTTTTATATATTTGCACATTTTTTAACTTCTGCCTGAATGCTAGTCTATTGCTTATTAACCCATGATAACATCCATGGGTATTGCATCTTGAAGATCCCTTCTTCTCTGAGAAGCATTCCTAGTTTTTCTTCTGAGTTTTGAACTGATATTATGTACACTGAGCTACACTTCTAGCTCTCCACTACTTGGTTTGTGACCTTGGGTAATGTATAGAAATTCTTTGTACCATGTGGATTGTCAAACGTTGCACCGAATTATTAAGATTTTCCCAAGATTGCACTGATAATACTGCATGCATATTATAGTAAATGAGTACTCAATGTGTCTCATAGTTATCATTATTAGTCATAATATTATTCTCATTATGATCATTGCTTTTCTTATCTGTTCATATCAGTGGATAATTCTTATCATGCTGCTTCCAACTGACTATTTATTCATCTCTATCTCAGGTAATGTATGTATTTGGCATCTTAAGGATAAATATTGTGTTTTTCATCTTTGAGTCTCCTATGCTTAACTAAAAACTATCATATTATTTGATGAATGAGAAATGCCTTCTATAATCTGCAATTTTTGATCATATGCCCTTTCTAAAGGATGGAATAGTTCCCGTCTCTTCAAGAGGGTTTGATTGTGGATATGAAAGTTGAAAATGCTGAGATATCGACTTGCCTCATGTTCTCTACTGCATAATTGTTTCTATGGTCTTAGATTGAAAAAGGGGAAAACAAAGAACCTCTGATTCACTCTTCTGACCAAACCCCAGCCCCCACTCTTCATTGCTCATTTACTCCTTTCCCAGGCACTGTACTGTATTATAGCTCCATGTGATACAGTGCAGTCTTTTTCTTTGCTTCTAAGTAGAGACTGTTCCCTAGCCTACTTTCTCAGGAATAGAGAAAGTTCCTCTTAAACAGTTTCTGTTGGGAACTCCCAAAATTGCTTCAGCTCAGCCTAACGGTATTTGATAGACGCCTCTTCATAATGCAAAAAGAAATCTTCCTTCCTTTCTTTATGGTGTCCTGCCAGGCAAGTGAACAGATAAAACATAAAGGAGCTGTTAGAAGGGAGATCCAACTTAAAAGAATCATCCCAACAGCCTCAGAGCAGAGGGGGATGTGAAGAGTAGCCCAAAGTCAGGACACATGCTTTGTTCCACTTCTCTCCTTAATTTCCTTGAGGCTGGGCTTCTCTGTAAAATGATGGAACTTCATTTCTACTGGAATCAACAGTGATGCAGCAACCAACCGCGAGCAATAGAGAGCAACATGTGGATCAAAATAGGATTTTTTAAGAGGACTTGTGCTGCAGGGGGTGAAAATGTATACGTGAAAAAGAAACCTATCTGATAATGACCTAAGTTTTCTCTGTGTAGAGTTAGGACCCTTCACTAATTCTTCCAATCAGATCTGATTATGGGAAGATCTAGAGATAGAATTATTTCGATTGCTCTTGTTAAATTGTCATTCAAGGGACTGGAATCCACCAACAAACTGAATGGGCTTGGAGGTTCCCCACAGCCTGCCCATGAGAACTCAATGGGGCTGAAGCCTTGTGTTCAGTCTCATAATACCCTGAGCAGCTCATCCAGCCTCCTGATGCCAGAGTTCTCGACTTCAGGAATCTTAAGTTATCCACGTTTGCTGTTTTAAATGGAGAAATTTATGGCAATTTGGAATGTAGCAATACAAATAAATCAACATCTTTTAGAAAAAGTGTGAACAGTAGCCCTATAGATTCTTGTCATTTGCACAAATACTGACTGCTTAGAGACTCAGGAGGAAAAGAGTCTATATAGGGTCAAAAAGGTGGAATCTGAGCATTATGCCTGAAGTGCAGGAATCGGGGAAGATAAACACCAATATAATTACAACAAGCTTTTCTGAAACTCCTGCTTGTCGTCCTTGAAGAAGGACCATCCAGGGAAGCTGGCTCCTGGCATCCAGTGGTTCTGTTCCCATAAAGTCATTATATTCATCTTCAAAACTCAGACAGAAAGAAGGGAAAGAGGGATTCATGAATCACAGGCTTAAAGTTCTCTGGTCCATTTGCACAAATGACATATACGTACCCTGTGCATTATCCACATGATATTCATCACATGCCACACTAAGATGCAAACATAGTTAGAAAACTATAACTTCTGTATCACAGTACATACATACAATATTTAGACATTTAGTATAACTCAGAAAGCATATATAACAATATCAAATAGAGGGTTTTTAAATTCCTGAAATTAAACTGGACAATTTAAGAAGTTGAAACCAAGCTGGGTTGTGCACAGTGACCCTGCACTTACTGAGGCAGAGGTGGATGTAGTTGGTAGGTGGGCACATTATCCAAGCCCAAATAACAACAGTCCTTTTTCTATCAATGGGATCCAAAAAGTCAGTCCTCCCTGCTCTCTGTTAGTTTTTATTTTTGTTTTTCCTTCTGTTCATGCAATTATGAAGATGTGATTCTAAAGATGAAGTCTTTAGGGCTAATTTGTTCCTTCTGACTATAAACAGGATATTATTATTTAATAATGGAAGAAAAAGTAAATTTAGAATCTTTCTGTAGCTTCATGGAACCCGGCGGGACCTGGGTGGGGCGAGAGTGCGAGTCTGCCCGCAGGCTGGAGGCGGACCGGTAGGCACCAGGCGGGTGGCGGTCTTTTTCACCATAACTGGTAGCTTCCTTGTGAGCTGCCGACTCCTGGGACCCCCTGGATATTTTAAAAATTATCTGAATCTTGCAAATTTCTTCCCACCCTTGCCTGCCATCTCATCTTATCCGTAAAACCCAGAGCAGAGATCTTTTAGAGCTGGCAAAAAAACCTGCTTCGAGGAGGGCTTGGTAAGGGTTAATTCTAACAGTTTAGCTGTGATGACTTCTGATGAGCATCTTCCCCCAACCCTGGAGATTTCCTTTCTTCCCCAGCTCCCACCTCCCAGCGGACAACTTGAATGTGAAATATAAACACGCCAAGTCAGAAGAGATTTTCAAACTTCTCTACAGGAAACTGATACCACAGAGCAAATTCAGTGACTAGGTAGTTGTTAAGGCATAGTCTAAGCGTCCGCTGGTGGCAGGTTTGGATATATTTGGCCTGATTCCCCAGAAATTGCAGTGTTACTAAAGGAGAGCTGTTACTGAAAGAGAGATTTTGCAAGTTTTCCAAGCGTGTTTTATTTTACCTAGCTTTGAGATATGATGATATTTACCTCCATTTGGGAAGTACATAACTTTTTGAGGTCTGATTTTCGGAAAAGTTAGATGAATTCACACAGGAGTTAGTTTGTTGCTTTTATAGTAGGTTCAGTAGCTGAGAACTTTATTTACAGGAAAATACAAAAGGTCTTGGTAGTTAGTACACAATGAATGAAGGCAAGGAAGTTATTTTCTAAACATTTGCTACACTCCATGCACAGTGTTCACTGGTTTTGTGGAATAGCCTATATTAACTTTCTCCACAAATATTTTCTCCCAGTTTTCAAAAGCTTAGGGACCTAAGAGGTTTAGTAACTTGTTCAAAACCATCTTAAGGTTGGAACCCAAACACTTCTTGGAGTCCTTCTGATTTGTGGTGTGTATCCTCATAATTGTCACCCATATCATTACTTAATAATCTTAATAATTAGATCTGAATTTATCCTGACAACAATGCTACAGGACTGTTGCCTTTATCTATAATTTAGAATAAACATAGGGGTTCTTAGGCTGTGTTTCCTGAGGTTCCATTCCTGAGACAAGGATTTGAGATTGACAGACTTACTAAGAAGGTGATCCTACAAAGCAGAGTATTACAGAGGGAAAGAGAAGATTGAAAGAGAATGAAACCAAGGAATAGAGCCAGCAGGTACTGAACTAACTCTAAGGAAACAGTATAAAATCTGCCTGGGAATCTGACCTTCCCATTTCCTTCTATGTCTGAATGGGGAGTGCTCCTAGGAACAATGACCCCCTAGCATTACTGACCTGACCCATTTGTCAGTTGAGAGCAAATGCTCAGATAGGGTATCTCTGATATTTATTGTAAGATGCCATTGGAATGTGCAGAAAGGGTAAGTGACAAGGGGAGATGGGTGGGGCACCCACACTATCTGTGAAGACCCTTTTCTATCTGTCCAGATCTCATATCTCAAAAAATTAGCTTCTTTACTTCAAGACTTTTTCAAGTGTTTGGTATCATTGGAATTGAGGAAGTGTTGGGACTAATGACACGTTAACTAACTCAGGCTGACTCCTTACTCCCTGGCGAGTGAGTAAGATCAATATCTCAAAGGCAGTTTCAATGGTTAATGACAATAAATCGGACCACCGTCAGGGATTGGTTAACAACAGTTCCGCAAACATGATCAGCTCGTGCTTGCCATGTAGTCCTATGGGACTCTCGCCTGCGTGAACCGCCCAAGCCTTGCTGACCTTTAAGCTGATTGGTTCCTGCCTAGCCCCCACCTTACATAAAAGCTGTGTGATTTCCTCAGTAAACGAGTTCCTGCTGTGCCGGGTCTCCCAGACGTGTCTGATTGTCCTCTGCCTGGAGGGCTGGGAGCAGGTGGTCAGTCGACCCTACCCATCCCGGTCTGGCCTTGTTGGGTAGTGTCCCCTTCCCTTGCCACTGGTTGAGAAGGGCAAGGGGGCTTAAGACCCCAACATCTGGCACCCAACGTGGAGCCCCTCAAGGCTGATCCGCAGCCGAAGCGAAGAGGCAGCTTCGAAACCAAAAGTACCAGCAGATGGGGCCAAGCGAGTTCCGAGGTAAGGGCATCCCTGAAAAGATGGGGCAAACACACACCACACATGGTGACCCTGTGCTCTCAGCTCTTAGACTCATGCTGAAGAGTAGGGGCCTTGAGTGGTCTGATACACAGGTGGAAAAAGCCTGGGACACCTTTACTCGGGTGGCCCCTTGGCTTCCTGCGCTAATCTTTTTGACTGGTCCACATGGGATCGTGTAGAACAACTTGTTATGAAGAGGGAAATCAACTTAGGGGAGGGTCCCCCATTGGGAGTCTACCCTACATTATCTGCCCTTAAGGCCTGCTTCTCTCCAGGACCTCCCAAAGGGGGCTCCAAGATTCCCCCCAAAGAGCCGCTGCCTAAAGAACTGCCAGCTCCTCCCGTTGCATCTCCTTCCAGAAACTTGCAACATAGTAAACAACATTGGGAGACCTTTAATGAGGAGCCCAATCCATCTCCGTCCGTTCCTCCTGAGGTTGAGGAACCATGAGGGCAGTCAGCCTCTACACATAGCAAGGGCCCACTTCTGCCCCAGGGAGGCTCATTGCCGCCATCTTGTCCGGATGGCGGGAAATCTTCCCGGTGGTCATTTTATGATACTGGGGGAGAACGCACTGACTCTACCCTCCCCCCTCCCTGTATGGCCTTCTCGGTAAATGCTAACCCAGGGGGTAACTGGCCTGCTCTATGGTACCCATGGGAGGCACAAGATTTAAAGGAACTAAAGAAAGCTGTTTCAGAGGATGGGCCCAATTCCCCTTGGGCTGAAACCATCCTCCAGGGCCTCACCCACCAGCAGTGCACCACTCAGGATTGGAAGAACCTAACTAAAGCTGTCCTTCCTGGTCCTTTATATCTAAAGTGGTGTGCCTTTTTTAATGAAGAATGTCACGTTCAAGCTGAACAGAACCAGGCCGCTAACCCTCCCGTCCTGGTTACTTATGGGATGCTCTTGGGGTCCAGTGACCAATTCTCTACTGGCCTCTTACAGGCTACCATCCCAGCCCCATATCAAGAACAAGTAAGAGCCCTAGGGTTGGCAGCATGGAAAAAGCTAGAGGAAGGCCCCTCAGATCCCCCCATCACAGGAATTACCCAGAAGGCAACTGAGGACCTAGCAACCTTCATTGAAAGGGTAGAAAGAAGCCTTCAGAGAAAATTTCCTCCAGGGCCTCTAAGAGATCAATTTGTTAAAATGTTAGTTGGGGAAGGAATGACTACTGATTACAAATTGGCCTGTGCAGGGATGAAAGATCGCTCCATGAGAAGGTGGATTGTGTCTACCAAAGATATTGGCATGCAAGTGCATCAGTCTCAAACCTTGGTCACAGCCCTATAGGCCCAAACTGCCTCACTTGCTGAGGATCTCATGGCAGCCTTGTCACCAGTCGTGGCTAAGGGCAAAGGAGTATGTTATGGCTGCGGGCAATAGGCCACTTCAAAAGGGACTGCCCCACTGGTCAGGTGTGTTCTGAGGCTCCGCCCGGATGCTCTAGAGGTTCAGCTCAAAGTCCGGCCAGTTCAGCTCAAAGGCTGGCCACCCCCAAAATGCCTTGCCCAAGATGCAGAAAGGGATTCCATTGGCAGAAGGATTGCAAATCTAAATTCAACATTGAGGGGAAAACTTTAATCAAGGGGCACCCTCCAGCCCTGTCACACAAAGGAGGTTTCTCCCCCAATAGCCCCCCTAAGGCACATTGGACTGTTCCCATTGTCCCCAGGGTCAGGCCAAAAATGGACATTTTTATAGCAGGAAAGAAATTCCACTGTCTCATCGACACTGGAGCAGATAGGACTGTGTTAAGAAAGGAGGAAGTTCCACCTCAATGGAGGTTGATTCCTGGCCCCCAGTTGCTTGGGCTAGGAGGTAATACTAAATCAGAAGAGACCAAAGATTGGCTCAAATGGCGGGATGTGGACGGTGACCAGGGAAACATGCACCCCCTCGTGGCCTCAGGTCTTACTGCAAATTTACTAGGACAGGATATCTTAGGGAAAGCAGAGGTCTATATAACAACTGATCACAAGGCAGTGTATGATGACCTCTTTGAACAAGAGGAATATGAACAACAATTTAATCTATCTGGCCCTTTTATCAATTACAGAGGAGACCCTCTTTTTGAGGCATCAGGCAGAAGGTCCCAGCTCCCCGGGTAAAGCCTCACCCCCAATCCTAAGGGCCACTGTTCCAATAACGCCAGCCATCCAATGGCTCCCAGGTCCCCCAAAATGGGTGGAACAGTGGCCATTACCCCAAAATAAGCTTCAACATTTAAGAAATATTGTACAAGAACAACTAACCTTAGGTCATATCAGACCATCTCTAAGCCCCTGGAATAGTCCAGTTTTTGTCATCCAAAAAACATTAGGAAAATGGAGAATGCTTCAGGATCTCAGGAAAATTAATAGTCGTATGGTTCCAGTGGGAACCCCTTTAAGGGGTCTTCCCTGGATCCCCTCTATCCCAAGAGATTTCTTGCTTCTTGTTATTGATATCAAAGATTGTTTCTTCTCAATACCACTCCACCCAGACGATTGTGAGAAGTTTGCTTTCTCAGTGCCCTCTACCAATTACCAAGGACCAGATGAACATTATGAATGGGTGGTTCTACCCCAAGGCATGGCAAATAGCCCTGCATTTTGTCAACATTTTGTTTCTGAGCTCCTTCAACCCCTACGAAAAAGGCCACAAATTACTTTGTATATTTACATGGATGACATTATTATAGGAGCCACTAATGCCCTACAACTAAGCTCAGCATACAAAGAACACCAAGGCCTTCTGGAGAGAGGAGGACTACATATATCTAATGATAAGGTCCAAACTGTCCCTCCCTTCAAGATACTGGGAACTGAGCTTAAATTGGATTCTGTTTGTCCCCTTAAACCTCAATTACTCCTCTAATCCTCCTATTCCTTGGTTGATTTATAAAAATTATTAGGGGAACTTAATTGGTTGAGGCCATGGTTTCCTATCTCTATAGAGGACATCCTCCCTCTCTTTGACCTGCTACGGGACAAAGATCCTACAAACATTATTACCCTAACTCAAGACCATCAACATATACTCCAAAAAATACAAGTAACCCTTAAATCTACCTAGTTAGCTCGATACCGGCCTGAAGACCCCCTTAGCCTCTGGATTATCCCCAGTTGTCAGCTGTCCACTGCAGCCATAACTCAGCAGGGAGAGCCCCTTCAATGGATACACACAGTCATAGGGGCGGCTCCTAGGGTCTATGCTCACCTTGACCAATTGGCTGATCTTATAATTAAAGGCAGAGATACTGCTCTTAGGCACTATGGAAAAGAGCCTAATGTTTTGACAGTGCCCTATCACCTGTCAGATTTTGAATGGGTTCGAAGGAATGCCAATAGAGTATCCTGTGCATTGGAGGATTTCTTAGGGAAGATTGATTGCCATTATGGGTCAACCAAATGGGTGTCTTCATTTTCAAAACTAAAATGGGCACTCCCTATACTTTTTTCCACTAAACCCCTCCCTAAAGCTGTAAATGTATTCACAGATGGAGGAAAAGAGGGATCTGCTGTTGTAATTTACCCCCCCTCCAAGATTAGTGAAACGGGAAGTAATTACCCATTTTGAACCAGTTATCGGGTCAGCACGATTTAAGGAGTTATATACAATTGCTATGGCCCTAACTCAAGTACTAAAACCCATGAATCTTTTCTCAGACAGCCTATATGTGGTAAATCTGCTACCCACATTGGTCTCTTCATATATCAAGTTAGATAAAAATCCTATTACCCCCTTGATGATCCAGGTATGGTCCTTGCTAAAGGAGCGTGCTGAACCCATATTCTTACAGCATCTAAGAGGACATTAAAATCTACCCGACTCCCTTACACAAGGCAATGCTGTGGCCGACCAGTTAGCTGCATCAGGGACCTCAATAGCTATGGCCCAACCTCAACAGGACTTACAACTAGCCCAAGGCCTTCATGACCTGACCCATTTACATTGGAGAGGATTATATCATAAGTTTCCTTTGGTCCCCATAAAGGATTTTAAAAAGATAGTAAGAACCTGCAAATCTTGCCTACCTTTCTTACAGGTTCCACCTCTCCAATCCCCCGGGGTAAACCCCAGAGGTTTAAAACCTAACATTATCTGGCAAACTGATGTAACTCATTATGCACCATTTGGAAAATTAAAATATATATTCATGTCTATTGATACTTACTCCCATGCCTGCTGGGCCACTGCTCACTCTGGTGAAAAGGCCAAGCACACTGAAAGCCATTTCTTACAATGTTTTGCCATTTTAGCTTGCCTCAACAAATCAAAATGGATAATGGACCCTGTTTTACAAGTAAATCATTACAAGAATTTTTCAACAATTGGCATATTAAACACACTACAGGAAGCCCATATAATCCAAAAGGACAAGCCATAATTGAAAGACATAATAAAACTTAAAAAAATCAACTAATAAAACAAAAAGGGGAAAATGACCCCCATGATCAATTAAGAACAGCAATGCTTACATTAAATATTTTAAATTTCTCAAAAAATCAGCCTTTAACTGCCTTCCAATGACACTGGGTCAATCAGGTGCCTTACCTGAAAGTTGAACTTGAATGGAAAGATCCATTAACTGGAGGCTGGCATGGTCCTGATCCACTAATAAGTGCTGGCAGAGGTTTTGGATGTGTATTCCCAATTGGAGAACCAAACCCTACCTGGGTGCCCACCTGGAACCTCAAATACCATCAACCAGAACAATATAATTCACCCAAGAGCACACCCTCTTGAGGTATGTTTACCGCAAGGTATTCTAAAATCCCTCCTCCTCTTCCAACTTCGACTCAGCTGTTTCTGCTTCCATTCCCCAGCCCAGCCCACCTAGTCCTCCTGCCTTGAGGTCCCACATATACTGGTGTGGAGGGAGTAACCAGCTCAACCAT
This sequence comes from Sciurus carolinensis, assembly GCF_902686445.1. NCBI lineage: Eukaryota > Metazoa > Chordata > Mammalia > Rodentia > Sciuridae > Sciurus > Sciurus carolinensis. Next base: position 133,225,942 of record NC_062213.1, on the reverse strand, counting down.
CAGTGGCTTGTCCTAGTAAGGAGTATGATATAGTAGCCTCAGGCCCCACAAGTATTGGGAGATAATTGTTTCACAATTTTCTGCATCCAAACCTGAATTGAACCAGGAAAAATGGTTAAAATGCCCTAGGAATCAAGTTTCTGCGGGAGCATTTTAGCCCCTTTCAGATCCAAATCTCAGTCAAGGCTTACATTGAAATGTAAATAGAGAAAGCCTGAAGCCTCAGTAGGAGACCGTCTCAAACTCAAGAAAAAAAAAAAAAAAAGCAAAAAGTCTTACCTAAACTCCAGCAAAAAGTAAATTTTGTGGTGCTTTACTAAAGTAATTAACAGCCATATCATTTTTCCAGGACTCTTGTTTTTCTTGACTTCTACATTTATTTTTGAGCTCATGATTTTTTTTGATCAGTTCTATTTTTTTTGTTCAACTAGAGTTTTTGAACATCTGTTACATTGCAATGGAGATTCACCTATAAAGTTACAAGGCCTTTGATTTTGTGTTATTTGTATGTCATGCTGTCTGATGTTTTGTCTATATCAAAATTGAGTGCTCCTAAAATTGAAATTTAAAAATGAATCCAAATATTTTTAATTCACATGATTTAAAAAGGTTCCATTTAAATTGGGTAAACTAATAGAAGTAAAATGTCTTTAAAATTAACTCACAAGTCTCTAAGTGGTCAAACTAATAAAATGTTGACATTTATAAAATGTCTAACATCAATTTTTCTAGGACTTTTCTTCAATAGGAAAGAGACAGCAAATACTGTTGGTACACTTGTCTGATATCTTGGTTTTTTTTTTACAATAAGATAAGTGAATTAGAGTTCATATGTATGGGATTACTCAAATGTGTTCGTAGAGAAAATTGCTTTGTAAACTAGAAACAAGGTTACTAAGAGTATGTCCTAACAGGTACAATTCTATATACAAAGGGTTCCAAAGGTTTCAACTGTATTTCAATTACAGTGCTATGAATAACAAAATATTTAGTCTTATTAAAATGGAGTAATTTACATAAATCAAGAAATTTCTCAAGAGTTGTTTCAGAATGTGAACAAAAAGGTCAACACATAGGAAAGAAAAAATAAAAAGTTCTACATATGGAAATATATTTGGTGAAGAACAAAATGTTTCTGGGTGAGAAAGTGCTTGTGTGATGAAATACATGAGGGTCTAAGTAAGTGCTAAGAAAGTCTGTGAAGGGCAAATTTCAACAAGTTTGCATGTAACTAAGTTGGTTCTATGTATGTGACACAGTTGCAGCTATTTAAGGTTTTTCCTAAGGTGAAATACTAATGTTCTGATATAAACCAAAGTTTAATCTTTATGGTAAGATGAGAAGGATTTCTTAGCAAAGCTGATTTGCTCTTGGCTTTGTGTCTATTAAGTTTTATTCTTCAGAACAATTAGTCTTAAAAATTGGGGTTTGTGTAATTATGGTTAAACAACTGTTAGAGTATTGGACTACGTTACAGAGTCTAGATTTTTCTTTAAAAACTAAATTTGGTAAGATAAAAGTGTCACAGTAATTGTGAAATGGTCACTCTTTGTATATTAAATGTGTTCCTATTTTCCAGGTATACAAGTTTTTAAAACAGGAAATTTATCAAGCTGCTATTCTCCAAACTAAACTTGTCTGTAATGGTAATTATAAAGATTAAATTTTATTGGGGATTTATTTCTATCATTTAATGTTCTGTTATAGGACCTGTTATCAATAGGGTATACGTAAAATTTGTTACTTTTTACACCGAGATAAAAATTTAAATGTAAATGTATTTCTAAAAGTTAGAGCCTGATTTGTTTAAAGGTTAATATTGTGAAACATGAAAACATTTTGCCACTTTTGCCACACAAAAGGAAAGTTAAAAGCTCTCTCAGCCTTTCTTAATTCATGTTTTAGATATAATGTTAAATTGTGTTAACTAATGTTCATATAGACTCAGGAGTCAATATATGTAAACTTCTTAAAATGACATTTAATAAAGAGTGTAAAGCGCAGTAGCAAAAATGGGACAACAGTGATTAAGATTGGGGTCTCTCACCTCATAACTTTGGACAATGGACTTCCTTGAGAGCTACACAGAGCTCCTAACATTGCACTTTGCAGCTCTATCATCTTAAATCTACAGGCCGTTTGATTCCTTGGCCGCTGTCGTCCTGCAAAATCGTCATGGTTTGGATCTGCTAATGGCGAAGGAAGGAGGGCTTTGCCTGTTCCTTGGTGAAGAGTGCTGTTTCTACACCAACCACTCTGGCATTGTACAAGATAAAATCAAAAACCTACAAGAAGATCTGGAACGTCATAGGAGTGAGCTCCACTCAAATTTCCTCTGGACTGGGTTATACAGGTGGCTCCCCTACCTCCTCCCACTTAGGGGACTGCTAATCACCATTATCCTTGTGTTCAACTTTGGGCCTTGCATAATCAATAAGCTGAAAAGCTAGGCTAAATCTATGCAGCTCATGGTGGTCTGACAGCATTATACTGCCCTTCAAAATGATGATTGGGAGCCCTATAGGATCATGGATCACTTGTATCAGGACACTGGGGTCTAAGTGTCTCTCCCTTAAGCCCTGCTCCTCCTGAAGGACCCACCTGAAGCACTAAGGTGGTAGTCAATGACGGGTAAGATCCTCAGAGGAGGACAACCTAAGGCAGGCACACCTTCAAGTAAGGTGGACCCCCAAACTGCTAGGGTGATGTTCCATGATGGGTAAGACCCTCCCAGGGGCAACCTAAGACAGACACACCCTTAATATAAAACAAAAAAGGGGGATATGTTGGGACTAATGACACGTTAACTAACTCAGGCTGACTCCTTACTCCCTGGCGAGTGAGCAAGATCAAGGCTTCAAAGGCGGTTTCAATGGTTAATGACAATAAATTGGACCACCGTCAGGGATTGGTTAACAACAGTTTTGCAAACGTGATCAGCTCGTGCTTGCCATATAGTCCTATGGGACTCTCGCCTGCGTGAACCGCCCATGCCTTGCTGACCTTTAAGCTGATTGGTTCCTGCCTAGCCCCTACCTTACATAAAAGCTGTGTGATTTTCTCAATAAACGAGTTCCTGCTGTGACGGGTCTCCCTGATCTGTCTGATTGTCCTCCACCCGGAGGGCTGGGAGCGGGCAGTCAGTTGGCCCTACCTATCCCAGTCTAACCTTGTTGGGTAGTGTCCCCTTCCCTTGCCGCTGGTCGAGAAGGGCAAGGGGGCTTAAGACCCCGACATGGATGGTTGAGAGAAACAGGCTATTGGAGTAGATAACCTCTTCAGGGATATAATAACAGAAAATTTTCTAGTCTTTGACAATGAGAGGAACATCCATATCAGGAAGCATGTAGAATCCCAAATAGACAAGATGAATAAATAAGTTCTACACGACACATTATAATAAAAATGCCTAACATACAAAACAAGGGTAGAATTTTAAAAGTCTTGAGAGGAAAACATCAGGTCACTTTTAGAGGCAAGCTAATAAGAATGGCTTCTTATTTCTTAGAACAAACTCTAAAAGTCAGGAGAACTTCTAATGATGTGTTCCAAGTCCTAAAAGCAAGTAACTGTCAAGAAAGATTGCTATATCTAGAAAAACTGTCCTACAAAATCAAATGGGGTAATTAAAAAAACTTCCTCGATAAGCAGAAACCAGCAATTTTCTCACTACTAAACTGGCACTACAGAATCTAAATGTTTTAGTCAGTGTTCTCTAGAGGAACAGAACCAAAAGGATATACGATTGTAAAAAGGGGATTTATGAGATTGGCTTACACGACCAGAAGCTGGATAATCCACAAGGGCCATCTGTAGGCTGGAGAGCTGCAAGAACCAGTAGCTGCACAGTCCAAGAGGCAGAAGCCCCAGAACAAGACAGATCAACAGTGCTATAGCCTAGTCCCAGACAGAAGACTTCTGGAAACTCCCTAGAGAATGACTGGCAGAGTCCACTTTGGAAGAGTGAAGAAACTAGTCTTATATCCTCAGACTATCACAGCAGCAATCAAGAACCCATTCAAGAAGAGTCATGCTTGCACCTGCTGCTGCTTCCTTGTCCTTCCAAATATTATTCCATCCAAGTCACCATCCTAGTGGATGGTGCTGCCCACACTTAGGTAGCATCTCCACTTCAGTTGACTATCCCACATTCCAATCATTCCTAGACACACCCTCATGGACACACCCAGAAGCCTCTTAATTTTTGAATCCATTAATCCAATCAAAGGACCATTCAAATTGACCATTACACTAAAGAAATACTCCACACAGAAGTAAGGAAAAATAAATCCCAGAACTCACAAATGAACAAATCTCATTTGAAAAGTAGCTAATCAAGTGAGAGATGGGACCAAATTAAACTTTAGAAATAAATTGAAATGGCAAGAGTTAATAAGCATCTCTCCATAATAACATTGAATGTAAATTATCTCAACTCTCCAATTGAAAGACATTGACTAGAAGAATTTTTTTTTAAAAAAAGGACACAACTATATGTTGTTTGTATAAGACCCATTTTACAGGAAAAGACATCTGCAGGCTAAAAGTAAATGATAGAAATTTATATAGTGTATGAATGAAACCCCCAAACAAACAGAAGTAGTTACTCTCATATCCAACAAGGTAAAATTCAAGCCAAAATTAATCAAGAGATGAAGAAGGTCACTTCATATTGGAAAAGGGAACAATCCAAAATGAAAATGTAACAATAGTAAATATTTTTGTACCAAATGTTGGTCCACCTAATTACATAACAGAAACACTACTTGAATTAAAGCCTCAGATAGACCTCTGTACAATAATACTGGGTGGTTTCAACACATGTCTCTCACCAATAGACAGGTCATCTAGACATAAACTTAGTAAAGACTCATTGAACCTGGAAAATATTATAAATCAAATCAACTTAACAAACACGGATACAGTATTTTCTTCAAAAACAGCTGAATACTGTGATGGGCTGACAGATCTGGCTCCATGAGAATGTCATAGGCCAGATGATAAGGGAAATGACTGGACAGACTCCATTTTTCTCTGAGACTCCATGTTATGTAGGAGATAAGCTTCTCCCATGGGAACACCCGGCCTCTGTACCCATCAGCAATTGCTTAGTTTATCTCATGGGAACACACTGCCTCTGTGCCCATGATCAATTGCTTAGCATGACATGTTTAGCAATACAAAATGACAATTCTTATGTAATGAAAAATTGCTCTCTTTTGATTCCTATTGCTCCTAAACAATATACCATGTGAACGGTGATTGTGTGGATGTTAGTAACCATTTTTTAGTTTGTACTTAGGTAAGGGTTGTTTTGACCCCCTTCCCCCTCTGTTGATGATCTTATGATGTTAGTTTGTAATTTCGAATCATAGCAACAGACACTTATGATTGATGTGACTTTTGGTATTAAGAACACCTACAACCCTATGTTCAGGGCTGTTCTCCCAATAACCATTTTTGTGAGACAGTCAGCTGACCGGCTTAATAAAGACTCTCAAATTTGGACTTCTCAGTGGTGATTGGTCTGTTCTTAAGTTGTGCCCCATAACAAATACAATTACTTCTCAATAGCTCATGGAAACTTCTTCAAAATATACCATATTTGAGATCACAAAGCAACTCTTAGAAAATATGCAAAAAATTATATGATTCCTTGTATCTTATCAGATCACAATGGAATGAAATTAGAAACCTACAAAAAAAAAACCTACAGAAACCATATAAATGCATTAAATAATACACTTTGAATGATTCATGGATGATAGAAAAAAATCAAGGGTGAAATTTAGAAATTCTTAGAATCAAATGAGAATAGTGATCCAACATACCAGAACCTCTGGGACACTATAAAAACAGTTCTAAGAGGAAAATTTATAGTGTTGAGTGCCTACATAAGAAATTCAGAAAGATCCCAAATAAGCAACCTAATGATGCATGTCAATAATTTCAGACTCTTATCTCCTATTGAGTGAGAACATGACATTTATACCTTGTTTATTCCTTATTCAGGACTGGCAGTCCTGATGGAGATCTATGTGGATGCCATCAACAATGCGATGATGCCTTGTTTGGAGGTTTGGAGAATATGACGATCATTCTGGCTTGGTGTGTCTGAAAAAGGTAAAAGTCCTGCTCCCTTGAGTTGAAGAAGACCTTAGAAGATTGACAAACCTCCCACATTCTTGGATAGGCAGAAGTAATATCAAAACAGCTATACTGCCAAAAACAATATATAGATTTAATGCAATCCCCATCAAAATACCAATTGTATTCCTCACAGAACTTGAAAAACACAGTCCTAAAATTCATTTAGAAGAATAAGAGATCCAGAATAGCTAAATCAATACTGAGCAAGAAGAGTGATGCAGGAGACATCATAATACCTGATTTCAAATTATACCACAGAGCTACAGTCATGGTATTGGCATCAATAGACATGAAGACATGGAATTAAAGACACGGAAAGAAATCCACACACTTATAGCCTCTGATCCTTGACAAAGGTCCTAAAAATTTATGTTGGAGGAAAGCCTTTTAAACAAATGGTGCTGGGAAAACTGGATATTCATATGTACAGGAATAAAATGTGGTCCCTATTCACACCCTTCACAAAAGTCAAATCAAAATGGATTAAATACTTAGTAATTAGACAAGAAAATTTCCAACTACTAGAAGAAAACAGGGTCAACACTCCATCATATTTAGTGCTGGCACTGGCTTCCTTAACAAGACTCCTAAATTTCAGAAAATAGAAACAAGAATCAATAAGTTGGATGCCATCAGATGAAAAAACTTTTGCACAACAAAGAAAATGATTAAGAACATGATTCAACAGCATGAGAGAAAATCTTTGCCAGCTGCTTCTCTGACAGGTGGTTAATATCCAGAATATATCAAGAACTCAAAAAACTTAACACCAAAAAATTTAATAAGTGGGCAAAAGAACTAAACAGACATTTCTCAAAAGAAGAAACACAAGTGGCCAACAAATATATGAAAAAAATATTCAACAGCTCTAACAATCAGGAAAATGCAAATCAATAATACATTAAGATTTTACTTCGCTTCAGTCAGAATGGCAATTATCAAGAATACAAGAAATAATAAATGCTGGTGAGAATATGAGGGAAAAGGCACACTCATAGATTGTTGGTGGGACTGAAAATTAGTGCAACTACTCTGGAAAGCAGTATAAAGATTCCTCAAAAAACTAGGACTAGAACTATCACATGAACTAGTTAACCCACTCCTTGGCATTTATCCAAAAGGGTTAAAATCAGCATACTATAGTGATAAAGTCATGTCAAGGTTTATAGCAGCACAATTCACGATATCCAATATATAAATCTAGCCCAGGTACCTGTTAATAGAAGAATGGATTAAGAAAATATGGTATATATACACCGTAGAGTTTTTCTCATCCACAAATAAGAAAGAAATGTGGCATTTGTCAGTAAATGGATGGAACTGGAGAACATTATGCTAAGTGTAATATGCCAAACTCAGAAAATCAAGGGTCAAATGTTTTTTCTCATAAGTGGAAGCTAGAGAAAAGTAAGGGGGAAAAGTTGGGGATTGCTATCATAAAGATATAGGAAGACCAGTGGAGTAGAAGGAGATTGAGAGGGAGGAAGGAGGGATGGAAAAGGGGAGGAAAAAGCAGAATGAATTTGACAAAATTTGTATATATGCACACACACACACATATACACATTTACATATGTGTGTGTGAATTCCACTGTTATGTATATCATAATGCACCAATTAAAAATGGTTCAAGACCTCGCCTTACAATTGCAGTGAGCCCCCAGGTTTTTAACCTCATGACCTTGTTGCTCTTTTGGGTACTTCCTCATTTCACTTGGGTATGGAGGGGAACAGAGGGAGGGAAGAGGGGATAGAAAGGAAGGGCACTAAGGATTGAAATGGAGTTAATTAAATTTCATGCAAGTATGATATTTTCAAAAGGATCTCAACTATAGCTATTGTGCACTAATAATAGAAAAAAACAAAAATGCATCGAATAAACATTGCTATTTCAAAGTGTCCTCAAAGTGATACTAGTGTAACTATGTCAGTTAAGAACAGACTTATCTGTGAGATATTTTTTAAAGTATAATGAATAATTTATATGATTTTACATAAATTCTAAGGTTAGTTATGCTCAACTCATCTTTCAGATTTGTCTATATGTGATTAGGGAACAGAACATGACATAAATACTCTGCCAAGTACAAGGGACTATCAAGGGTCCTAGATGGTATCTCTCTGTAGGACATCTGCCTTTCACTAGTACATTTTACTAACAACCAAAAATTGGGAAAATGACAGACAACTTCGCATTGATGGTAATTAACTGTTTATGTCACTTTAAATTTTTTTCCCTAAAGTATAAAGTGCATGTCTGTCTTCTCTATTTGGTCCCTTTGCTGGGAACAGAGTACACACTCACACAACATTTAATGAATTCAAATATCCTTCACGAATAGATCTATATAAGTAATATGTGTTTGAGAAAAAGCCATGTGTCCACTGAGATTTCATCTCACTTCAGTCAGAATGGCAATTATCTAGAATACTAGCAACAATAAATGCTGGCAAGGATGTGGGAGAAAAGGTACAATCATACATTGCTGGTGAGGCTGCAAATGGGTGCAACCACTACGGAATCCAGTATGGAGATTCCTCAAAAAACTTGGAGTGGAAACACCATTTAACCCTGTTCCAAAGGAGTTAAAATAAGCATACTACAGTGATGCAGCTGCATCAATGTTTACAGCAGCTCAACTCACAATAGCTGAGCTATGGAACCAAAGTAGATTCCCTTCAACAGATGAATGGATAAAGAAAATGTGGTGTACATAAATGAATATCACTGAGTCACAGAAAAATAATGACTTTATGGCATTTGCTGGTAAATGAATGGATCTGGAATGGAGACTATCAACCCCAAAAAACCAAAGGTCGAATATTCTCTCTGATATATGGAGGCTAACACACAACAAGATAGGTGGAAAGACTAGCAGTTCAAAGTATTAGAAAAGGAGAATGAAGGAAAGGGGGATAGGAATAGGAAAGACCACGGAATGAATCAGACATAGTTTTACTATGTTCATATATAAATATGCCACACTGAATATTCACATCATGTACAACCACAAGAATGGGATCCTAATTAGAACACGTTATACTCCATTTATGTATAATATGTCAAAATACATTCTACTGTCATGCATATCTAAAAAGAACAAATAAATGCATTCTAATGTCATGTATAATTAATTGGAACAAATAAAAAAATTAAATTAAAAAAAGAAAGGAAAGAAGCAGGCAGTGACGTAGTGGGGCCTAGTAAAATCTTTGGGTTTTATTCTAAATATAATGAGGAATTTTGAGGGTTTTAAGCAAGGAAATGTATATGTCAAAATAACTTCATTTACTCATTTATACTTTAACTAGAATAAACATTCTGAAGTCTCAGACAAAAACAAAACAACATAAAGAACAAAAACCGTGGGCAACCCTAAAGAAGAATATAAGTCCTAAAGGAGCATAGAGTTTCAGAGGCAAGATGAACTGAGTAAGAACCCCAAAACTGGCAAGGTTAAATACCTGGGTGGGGGGGTGGTTCACTGCAATTATAAGCAGGACCACTTTGAACAGACTCAGTAGAAACAGGAGCCAGTACTGGAAAAATAGTCACCATGGGAATGAGAAGGATCCAAAGAAGGCCAGTTCCATTCCAAGAAGGAAAAGTAGCAGAATGTCTAAATCTTCAGAGACATTCATTTAGTGCTGAAAGGTCATGGTCTATTCTACTTACTTTCCTAAATAAAAATCAGAATAAGAATGGAATTAGAAAAAGTCATGAATCTCGAGAGAGTGCAACTCGTAGTTTTTGTGGGATTATTAGTGTTTTCTATGTATAAGATCATATCATCTGAAAACAGATAATTTTACTTCTTCTTTTCCAATTTGGATGCTTTTGATTTACCCTTCTTGCCTAATTTCTCTATCTATTTAATGTCCATCAAACCTGCATAGTGGATACACAGTTATCTGGTCACAGGTGGTGAGCCACATTGGGAAAATTATTTAGAAATTATAAAAATAAGACAAAGACTCAATTAAAGTAGAAAGTGTTGGCATGGTGGGTGACCACTTCCAGTAGAAACTGGATCTAACAACAAAATGAAGCCCATGCTCTTTATTTATATGAGTAGGAGAACCAAAGGGATTCTATGTGAACTTCTTGAGGAAAACAGGATGTAGATGATAAAAAAAAACAAAAAAAAAAAACAATTTGTTTAACCAGTTATGCCCACCTTCTCTACATCTGAGCTGCTGTGTTTGAACCTAGGACTGCCGGAGCCACTGAACAGGGTGCCAGTATAAACTGAGAGGTCTCAAATTGGTGGGATTTCACTGAGGGTTCTCAGAAGAGCAATGCTCCTTCCTTGAGATGGCTCGGACAAACCCACAATTCATCCATGGCCTCTGAGAGCTATTACCTCCAGTAATATGTTCAATAGAAATAACAAATTATCATCCTATGTTCTGATCTTAAACCAAAAGTTTTCCTTGTTTTGCCATTGATTTTGACTATGATGTTTGTTGTGAGTTTGTTTACAAAGCCTTTATTATTTTGAGATAGTTTTCTCCTATTTCTAGAACATTGAGTGTTTTGTTAATCATAAAAGGATATTTAATTTTATTAAATTTTTTTTACTTCAGTTGAGTTAATGTGATTTTTATTTTTCATTCTGTTAATATGATGTATTGCATGGATTTATTTTTTGTATGTTAAGTCATATTCCATATGTATTCCAGTTGGTCATGGTGCATAACTTTTTAGAGTACTTCTTAATTTGGTTGGGTAGTATTTGGTTGAAAATTTTTGCATCAGTATTCACAATAGTTATTGGTCTGTAATTTATTTTTCCTCTAGTGTTTTCGTGTGGCTTTGGGTATCAGAGTAATATTGATCTCAGAGAAAAGGTCAGGAATATTACCTCCTCTTCAAGTTTTTTGGAAAGGTTTAGAAGAATTAGTATTTATTTGATGATTTCTGCTGTATTATCCTTCTATTCTCTTTTGTTTATCTTTGCTCTAATCTTGATATTATTTGCCAGTTTTGGTTTAGTTTGTTCTATTTCTAGTTCCTTCCTTAAATTAAATTGGCAGAATACACTTCTTTCTTCTTCTTTTTTTGTTTTGTTTTGTTTGTTTGTTTCTCACTTATTTTCTTTAGTTATACATGACAGTAGAATGTATTTTGACACATCATACATACATGGAGTATAACTTCCTATTCTTGTGGTTGTATATGATGTGGAGTTACACTGGTTGTGTATTCATATATGAACATAGGAAAGTTATGTCTGATTCAATCTGTCTTTCCTATTTCCATCTGCCCTCCGGGTGAACCTCCATTCCTACTCCTGCCCCTCCCCACCTTTTGTGAGTCAGCATCCCCATAACAGAGAGAACATTTGGCCTTTGGTTTTTTGAAATTAGCTTATTTCACTTAGCATGACACTTCTTTCTTCTTCTTAATGGAAGAATTTATACATTAAGTTTCCCTCAAATATTGAAATATTGCTTTCACTGCATCCCATAAGTTTTGGTATGTTCTCATTATATTTTGTCTCCAATTTCTCTCGTGATTTATTCAATCTACTGGTTATTCAAGAGTGTATTGTTTAATTTGCATAAATGTGTGAACTTTCTAGTTTTTCTTCTGTTATCAGTTGCTACCTTTATCCTGTTGCCATCAGAGAAATATTTTTATGATATCTACTTTTTTAGTCTATTGAGATTTACTTTGTGATTTATATTGGCTGTTCTGGAAAATGTGCACTCAAGAATTTATATTCTGGCGATCCAAGATGGCGACCTAGAGGGTGACTGCACCCCCAGTCACTCCAGAACCCAGGAGTTAAGAAGGGGAGGCATTGAGAGACTCGGACTGAAATAGAGCCACAGGTGAGTCTGCCCACTGGGTAAAGCTCGGCCCGGGTGGCAGGACCAGATAGAGGTGGCTTATCGAAGCCGGGCAGGGCAGCTGGAGTCTTCCACAGGCAGCCCTGCGCACTCCGGCGGTGGGCCCCGCCCACACAGCCAGCTTCTCCAGGTACTCGGAGCGGGCCCGCTAGTGAGAGCCTTTCTGACCAGAACAAGCTCCAAGTCCCGGAGCCAGCGCAGCGCAGCGTACTCCGGCATGCAAGCAGCTTCAGGGACCAGGATAGGGCAGCCAGAGACTTCCCCAAGTAGCCTGGACCCCTGTGGTGGGAGGTGCCTTTCAAGGCTAGCTTCTCAGACCAGACCACCCAGTGAGAGGTTTTCTACATAGAACCAGCCACAAGCCCCCGAACCAATGGAGAGCTTCGATCCGCAAGCAGCCTCTGGGATCAAGGCAGGGCAGCCAGAGACCTCTTCAGGCGGCTCTGCCCACTCCAGCCCCAGGCTCTCTTCACGGGGTGATCCAAGATGGCGGCCTAGAGGGTGACTGCACCCCCAGTCGCTCCAGAACCCAGGAGTTAAGAAGGAGAGGCATTGAGAGACTCGGACTGAAATAGAGCCACAGGTGAGTCTGCCCACTGGGTAAAGCTTGGCCCGGGTGGCAGGCCCAGATAGAGGTGGCTTATCGGAGCCGGGCAGGGCAGCTAGAGTCTTCCCAAAGTAGCCTTCCACACTCCGGCAGTAGGCTCCTCCCACACGGCCAACAGTGAGAACCTTTCCGCACAGAGCCAGCTCCAAACCGTGGAACCAGTAGGGGGCTAGAGGCAGTTTTCTTCGGATGCACTGCATTATCAGATTCCTCCAAGACATCAGGCTACTGAAGGCTGGGAGGTGATACACTGGAAATCTACCGGGACACTATAAGCCAATAGCGGAAAACTGCAATATCTCAGGGTCCCACTGACACCTGACCAATATGAGAAAACAAGGGAAGAAAATGTCCCAAACAAACCTAGATACTACATCAATAAAACCCAATGACAGCACAGCAGAAGAAATGTCAGAAAGGGAGTTCACAATGTACGTAATTAAAACGATCAGGGAAGCTAATGAGGAGATGAAAGAGCAAATGCAGGCATTGAATGATGAAATGAAAGAGCAAATGCAGGCATTAAATGATCGCACCAATCAACAGTTAAAAGACCACATACAGGAAGCAAGAGATCATTTCAATAAAGAGATAGAGATACTGAAAAAAAAAAAAAAACTGAAATACTTGAAATGAAGGAAACAATAAACCAAGTTAAAAACTCAATAGAAAGCATAACCAATAGGATAGAACACCTGGAAGACAGAACCTCAGACATTGAAGACAAATTATTTAATCTTGAAAACAAAGTTGGCCAACAGAAAAGATGGTAAGAAATCATGAACAGAATCTACAAGAATTATGGGATATCATGAAAAGGCCAAATTTAAGAATTATTGGGATTGAGGAAGGCTTAGAGAAACAAACCAAAGGAATGAACAATCTATTAGAAGAAATAATATCAGAAAATTTCCCAAATCTGAAGAATGAAATGGAAAAACAAGTACAAGAGGCTTATAGAACTCCAAATAAACAAAATTACAACAGACCCACACCAAGGCACATTATTATGAAAATACCTAATATACAAAATAAAGACAGAATTTTAAAGGTCGCCAGAGAAAAGAATCAAATTACATTCAGAGGGAAACCAATAAGAATATCAGCAGATTTTTCAATCCAGACCCTAAAAGCTAGAAGGGCCTGGAACAACATATACCAAGCCTTGAAAGAAAACGGATGCCAACCAAGAATCTTATACCCAGCAAAACTTACCTTCAAATTTGATGATGAAATAAGATCCTTCCATGATAAACAAAAGTAAAGGAATTTACAAAAAGAAAGCCAGCATTACAGAACATTCTCAGCAAAATATTCCATGAGGAAGAGATGAAACACAACGATGCAAATCAGCAACAGGAGGTGCTAGCCTAAAGGAATAGCCAAATAAAGGAGAAACCAAATCATGTCAAAAACAAATATGAGTCAATTGACTGGGAATACAAATCATATCACAATAATAACCCTGAATGTTAATGACCTGAATTCATCAATCAAAAGACACAGACTGGCAGATTGGATTAAAAAGAAAAATCCAACAATATGCTGCCTGCAAGAGACTCATCTCATAGAAAGAGACACCCATAGACTAAAGGTGAAAGGATGGGGAAAAATATACCATGCACACGGACACAGCAAAAAAGCTGGAGTATCCATCCTCATTTCAGATAATGTGGACTTCAAACCAAAACTAGTCAGAAGGGATAAAGAAGGACATTACATGCTGCTTAAGGGAAGCATAAATCAGCAAGACATAACAATCATAAATATCTATGCCCCGAACATTGGTCATCCACGTACGTCAAACAAATCCTTCTCAATTCCAGAAATCAAATAGACCACAACACAATAATACTAGGTGATTTCAACACACCTCTCTCACCACTGGATAGATCGTCCAAACAAAAATTGAATAAAGAAACTATAGATCTCAAGAACACAATCAGCAATTTAGACTTAACGGACATATATAGAATATACCATCCAACAAAGAACGAATACACTTTCTTCTCAGCAGCACATGGATCCTTCTCTAAAATAGACCATATTTTATGCCACAAAGCTACTGTTAGCAAATACAAGAAGATAGAGATACTACCTTGTACTCTATCAGATCATAATGTATTGAAATTAGAAATAAATGACAGAATTAAAAACAGAAACTTCTCCAATACCTGGAGATTAAATAATACACTATTATATGATGAATGGATAACAGAAGACATCAGGAGGGAAATTAAAAAATTCTTAGAAGTAAACGAGAACAAAGACACATCATATCAAAATCTCTGGGACACCATGAAAGCAGTACTTAGAGGAAGATTTATTTCATGGAACGCATTCAACAAAAGAAGTAGAAATCAACAAATAAACAACTTCACACTACAGCTCAAAGCACTAGAAAAAGAAGAGCACACCAATACCAAAAGTAGTAGAAGACAGGAAATAGTTAAAATCAGAGCCGAAATCAACGAAATTGAAACAAAAGAAACAATTGGAAAAATTAACAAAATAAATAGTTAGTTCTTTGAAAAAATAAATAAAATTGATAAACCCTTAGCCACACTAACAAAGAGAAAGAGGGAGAAAACTCAAATTACTAAAATTCGGAATGAACAGAGAAACATCACAACAGACACGAATGAAATACAAAACATAATTAGAAGCTATTTCGAAAATCTATACTCCAACAAAACAGAGAACCTCGAAGACATCAAAAAATTTCTGGAGACATATGAATTACCTAAACTGAACGAGGAGGACATACACAACTTAAATAAACCAATTTCAAGCAATGAAATAGAAGAGGTCATCAAAAGCCTACCAACAAAGAAAAGTCCAGGACCAGATGGGTTCTCAGCCGAGTTCTACAAAACCTTTAAAGAAGAGCTCATTACAATACTCCTCAAACTATTCCATGAAATAGAAGAGGAGGGAACCCTCCCAAACTCGTTCTATGAAGCCAATATCACCCTGATACCTAAATCAGACAGAGACACATCGAGGAAAGAAAATTTCAGACCAATATCCTTAATGAACATCGATGCAAAAATACTCAACAAAATTTTAGCAAATCGCATACAAATATATATTAAAAAGATAGTGCACCACGATCAAGTGGGTTTCATGCCAGGGATGCAAGGTTGGTTCAACATCAGGAAATCAATAAATGTCATTCACCATATCAACAGACTTAAAGTTAAGAATCACATGATTATTTCAATAGATGCAGAAAAAGCATTCGATAAAATACAGCATCCCTTCATGCTCAAAACACTAAAAAAAACTGGGGTAGTGGGAACATTCCTTAACATTATAAAGGCCATCTACGCTAAGCCCATGGCTAATATCATTCTAAATGGTGAAAAACTGAAAGCATTCCCTCTAAAAACTGGAACAAGGCAGGGATGCCCTCTTTCACCACTTCTATTCAACATCGTCCTTGAGACTCTAGCCAGAGCAATCAGACAAACCAAAGAAATTAAAGGGATACGAATAGGAAAAGAAGAACTCAAACTATCCCTGTTCGCTGATGACATGATTATATATTTAGAGGAACCTGGAAATTCCACCAGAAAACTTTTAGAACTCATAAGTGAATTCAGTAAAGTAGCAGGTTACAAGATCAATGCTCATAAATCCAATGCATTTTTATACATAAGTGATGAATCTTCAGAAAGAGAAATTAGGAAAACTACCCCATTCACAATAGCATCGAAAACAATAAAATACTTGGGAATCAATCTCACAAAAGAGGTGAAAGACCTCTACAATGAGAACTACAGAACACTAAAGAAAGAAATTAAAGAAAACCTTAGAAGATGGAAAGATCTCCCATGTTCCTGGATAGGCAGAATTAATATCGTCAAAATGGCTATACTACCTAAAGTGCTATACAGATTCAATGCAATTCCAATTAAAATCCCAATGATGTAACTTGCAGAAATAGAGCAAGCAATTATGAAATTCATCTGGAAGAATAAAAAACCTAGAATAGCTAAAGCAATCCTCAGTAGCAAGAGAGAAGCAGGGGGTATTGCAATACCAGATCTTCAACTCTACTACAAAGCAATAGTAACAAAAACAGCATGGTATTGGTACCAAAATAGACAGGTAGATCAATGGTACAGAATAGAGGACATGGACACAAACTCAAATAAATACAATTTTCTCATACTAGACAAAGGGTCCAAAAATATGCAATGGAGAAAAGATAGCCTCTTCGACAAATGGTGCTGGGAAAACTGGAAAACCATATGCAATAGAATGAAATTAAACCCCTATCTCTCACCCTACACAAAACTCAACTCAAAATGGATCAAGGACCTCGGAATCAGACCAGAGACCCTGCATCTTATAGAAGAAAAAGTAGGTCCAATCTTCAACTTGTTGGCTTAGGATCAGACTTCCTTAACAGGACTCCCATAGCACAAGAAATAAAAGCAAGAATCAACAACTGGGATAGATTCAAACTAAAAAGCTTTCTCTCAGCAAAGGAAACTATCAGCAATGTGAAGAGAGAGCCTACAGAGTGGGAGAATATCTTTGCCAACCATACTTCAGATAGAGCGCTAATTTCCAGAATTTATAAAGAACTCAAAAAACTCTACACAAAGAATACAAATAATCCAATCAACAAATGGGCTAAGGAAATGAACAGACACTTCACAGAAGAAGATGTACAAGTAATCAACAGATATATGAAAAAATGTTCAACATCCCTAGTAATAAGGGAAATGCAAATCAAAACTACCCTAAGATTCCATCTCACCCCAATTAGAATGGCGATTATCAAGAATACAAGCAACAATAGGTGTTGGCGAGGATGTGGTGAAAAAGGAACACTCATACATTGCTGCTGGGGTTGCAAATTAGTGCAGCCACTCTGGAAAGCAGTGTGGAGATTCCTCAGAAAGCTTGGAATGGAAACACCATTTGACCCAGCTATCCCACTCCTTGGCCTATACCCAAAGGACTTAAAATCAGCATACTACAGAGATACAGCCACATCAATGTTCATTGCTGCTCAATTCACCATAGCCAGATTGTGGAACCAACCTAGATGCCCTTCATTTGATGAATGGATAAAGAAACTGTGGCATATATATACAATGGAATATTACTCCGCAATGAAGAATGATAAAATTATGGCATTTGCAGGCAAATGGATGAAATTGGAGAATATCATGCTAAGTGAGATAAGCCAATCTCAAAAAACTAAAGGACGAATGATCTCGCTGATAAGCGGATGAGGACATATAATGGGGGGTGGGAGGGGTTAGCATTAGGTTTAGGGTTAGGTTTAGGGTTAGGGATAAGGAGAGCGGTAAGAATGAAGGAAAGAAGGACTGTATAGAGGGAAAAGAGGGGTTGGAGGGGTGGGGGGGAAGGAAAAAAAAATAAACATCATTGCCCTATGTAAATGTATGATTACACAAATGGTATGCCTTGACTATATGTACAAATAGAGAAACAACATGTATCCCATTTGTATACAATAAAAAAAATTAAAAAAAAATAAAATAAATAAATAAATAAAAAAGAATTTATATTCTGTCGGTATTGGTTAGAGTGTTCTTTATGTCTGTTAAACCTACTTGCTTCATTTCATTCAAGTCCTTGATTCCCTTACTCACCTTTACCTGGTTATTTCCTCCATCATTCTGAATTGGGTACTAAATTTCCTATTATTGTAGAACTGCCAATCTTCACTTCAGTTTTGTCAATTTTGGCTTCAAACACCTGAGAACACCCATTATTCACAGCATGAATACTCATGATTTTACACCTTCTTTCTGTATTAGAATTTTTATTAGTATATATTATTCTTCTATCTTTTGTACCTCTTTTGATTCAAAGTTAATTTTGTCTGATATTAGGGTGACTATACTAATCCTACTAATAGGGTGACTATACTAAACCAAACATGTAATATTTTTTCCATACTCTATAACTTTCAACTATTTGTCTTTGTCCCTAATATGAGTCTTTTATAGATAGCATGTAGTCACATCATATTTTTAAAATCCATTCTGCCAGTCTCTTTCTTTCCATTATAGCATTTAGTCCTTTTCTTTTTTTTTTTTTCTTTTTTTTTATTTTTTTTACGTTTACATAGGGTAATGATGTTTATTTTATTTTTCCCCTCCCCCCCACCCCTCCAACCCCTCTTTTCCCTCTACAGTCCTTCTTTCCTTCATTCTTACCGCTCTCCTTAGCCTAACTCTAAACCTAACCCTAAACCTAATGCTAGCCCCTCCCACCCCCCATTATATAATCCTCATCCGCTTATCAGCGAGATCATTCGTCCTTTAGTTTTTTGAGATTGGCTTATCTCACTTAGCATGATATTCTCCAATTTCGACCATTTGCCTACAAATGCCATAATTTATCATTCTTCATTGCGGAGTAATATTCCATTGTATAAATATGCCACAGTTTCTTTATCCATTCATCAACTGAAGGACATCTAGGTTGGTTCCACAATCTGGCTATGGTGAATTGAGCAGCAATGAACATTGATGTGGCTGTATCTCTGTAGTATGCTGATTTTAAGTCCTTTGGGTATAGGCCAAGGAGTGGGATAGCTGGGTCAAATGGTGTTTCCATTCCAAGCTTTCTGAGGAATCTCCACACTGCTTTCCAGAGTGGCTGCACTAATTTGCAACCCCAGCAGCAATGTATGAGTGTTCCTTTTCACCACATCCTCGCCAACACCTATTGTTGCTTGTATTCTTGATAATCGCCATTCTAATTGGGGTGAGATGAAATCTTAGGGTAGTTTTGATTTGCATTTCCCTTATTACTAGGGATGTTGAACATTTTTTCATATATCTGTTGATTACTTGTACATCTTCTTCTGTGAAGTGTCTGTTCATTTCCTTAGCCCATTTGTTGATTGGATTATTTGTATTCTTCGTGTAGAGTTTTTTGAGTTCTTTATAAATTCTGGAAATTAGCGCTCTATCTGAAGTATGGTTGGCAAAGATATTCTCCCACTCTGTAGGCTCTCTCTTCACATTGCTGATAGTTTCCTTTGCTGAGAGAAAGCTTTTTAGTTTGAATCTATCCCAGTTGTTGATTCTTGCTTTTATTTCTTGTGCTATGGGAGTCCTGTTAAGGAAGTCTGATCCTAAGCCAACAAGTTGAAGATTTGGACCTACTTTTTCTTCTATAAGATGCAGGGTCTCTGGTCTGATTCCGAGGTCCTTGATCCATTTTGAGTTGAGTTTTGTGTAGGGTGAGAGATAGGGGTTTAATTTCATTCTATTGCATATAATTTTCCAGTTTTCCCAGCACCATTTGTCGAAGAGGCTATCTTTTCTCCATTGCATATTGTTGGAACCTTTGTCTAGTATAAGAAAATTGTATTTATTTGGGTTTGTGTCCATGTCCTCTATTCTGTACCATTGATCTACCTGTCTATTTTGGTACCAATACCACGCCATTTTTGTTACTATTGCTTTGTAGTAGAGTTGAAGATCTGGTATTGCAATACCCCCTGCTTCTCTCTTGCTACTGAGGATTGCTTTAGCTATTCTAGGTTTTTAATTCTTCCAGATGAATTTCATAATTGCTTGCTCTATTTCTGCAAGGTACATCATTGGGATTTTAATTGGAATTGCATTGAATCTGTATAGCATTTTAGGTAGTATAGCCATTTTGACGATATTAATTCTGCCTATCCAGGAACATGGGAGATCTTTCCATCTTCTAAGGTTTTCTTTAATTTCTTTCTTTAGTGTTCTGTAGTTCTCATTGTAGAGGTCTTTCACCTCTTTTGTGAGATTGATTCCCAAGTATTTTATTGTTTTCGATGCTATTGTGAATGGGGTAGTTTTCCTAATTTCTCTTTCTGAAGATTCATCACTTATGTATAAAAATGCATTGGATTTATGAGCATTGATCTTGTAACCTGCTACTTTACTGAATTCACTTATGAGTTCTAAAAGTTTTCTGGTGGAATTTCCAGGTTCCTCTAAGTATATAATCATGTCATCAGCGAACAGGGATAGTTTGAGTTCTTCTTTTCCTATTCGTATCCCTTTAATTTCTTTGGTTTGTCTGATTGCTCTGGCTAGAGTCTCAAGGACGATGTTGAATAGAAGTGTTGAAAGAGGGCATCCCTGCCTTATTCCAGTTTTTAGGGGGAACGCTTTCAGTTTTTCACCATTTAGAATGATATTAGCCATGGGCTTAGCGTAGATTGCCTTTATAATGTTTAGGAATGTTCCCACTACCCCAATTTTTTCTAGTCCTTTTCAACTTAGAGTAATTACTGGTAAGGAGGAAATTCTGCTATTTCTTTCCCATATGTCTTTTAGTTTTTATGTCCCTCACTTCTTGCATTATTGTCTTCTTGTTTGTTAGTTTAGTTTTCAGAGTGAACTGTTGTAACTACTTCTCATATTATTTTGCACTTATTGTATACCTATTTTCTTTATGGTTACCATGGGGATTATATTTAATATCTTAAAGCCATAAAACTCTAATAAGAACTTATACCAGCTTCATTTCAATAACATACAAAAGACTTATCATTTAAGAGCGTAGTCCTCACCCCTTTTAGTTATTGATGTCATGAAATTACATCTTCATATGTTACATGCCTAAAAACATGAACTAATAATTTCTTGAAACAATGCTGTCTCTTAAGTCATGTGGACAACGAAATCTAGAGTTAAAAGCCACAGTTACAATGATGGTAGCTTTAAGGTAATAACAACCAAAGTCATCAACTGAACTCTGTAGATCAGGCTCTCAGACTACTTTCTCACTTGCCTCTCCATCCCTCAGATCCAACTTTGAATCATAAATTAAGGTTTTTACACTCAAGATTAAGTTGTGAGTGAGCATTTGTCCCCCACTCTTGTGCAGACCAGTATGGTCAAGAAAAAACTGCCAGTCACTGTTGTTCCTGACAACCATGTTCCATGTCACACCAGGAATCTGGCTATTGGTCTCTCAGTTGGGGAGAGGACTTGTTCCATTTCCTCCTCCCACTTTTCTGTTGCTACTTTACAGAGGAAGTTTAAAACAAACTGAGGACTTTTATTGTCACAAAGGAAATGGAGCAAAAACCTGAACTTGAAAGTAATTTATGTAGCTGTTTTTGTTTGATTGTTTGGGCCACTTGTTTAGAAACAGTGCAGAATAAATAAACTTAAATCATTTAGCAGTTAAACTTGATAGTTGATTGGAAGGACTGAAAGTTAATTATTCCATATAAAACCAGCCTTATCAAATATATGGAGAATTGAATGTAGTTAATACAAAGAGCAATCACTTTCTTTCAACATTTTGCTCATTTAGTTTTACCCAACACCCCCACTTTCTTCTATTATTTTTTAATTAATCAACTTATTTTTAATCAACAGATAATAAACAATCTTTTAAGACTGAAATTGTATCTTAAGAAGCATCTTTTCTATTTTTTCAATACCTGTTAGGGCACAACCACAAAATCAGTGTCTGAGGACAGAAGAAGAAAGGTGGAAAAGGTGACCCCACAGCAATGCCTCTGCCCCTATCAGGCAGGAGCACCCATAGACAGACAGGATAAGGGCCTCAGAGAAGGCAAAGAGGGAGGAGAATATCATACCTTCCTGGAAGGAGAATCAGACCTGTAGAACATCCTGCCACTGCCCCTGACCACTTCAACCACAATCACTCCTCTTTAGCTACCCTACTCCTATCCTTACCAATGGCTGACCACCAAATCTACCCTTACCTAAAGTGCTTCCTCTCCCCAACAGACATACCAAACCACAAGGTTGGATGGGTCCTCTTAATTATATAAACAGGGCATTAAACTTATGCACTTTTGATTGGCTTATTAAGTTCAGAACATGAGGAGCTTGACTGAGCCCCTCACCCCATCAGTCACCTGCACTGGGTCATCAGATATGCCATTAAAAACCTCTAGATAACAGATACCTCAACCCCTTTGGGAGCTCTGCTTTTTATTACTCTAATAAAGCCTATTACTTTGCTCTCACCTTGTGTCCATGGATTTCATTTGTGAGACAAAAAAGCTACCTGACATCCATGTTCCATGTCACACCAGGAATCTGGCTATTGGTCTCTCAGTTGGGAAGAGGACTTCAGTTTCACCTAAGAAAGAGAGAGCATAAAGTTGCAGTGAGCACAGTTTTGGGACAAAGCAGCTCAAGAATTTTGACTGGGGATTTTTGTTCTTTGGAATTGTTTGTTCTTGCAGATCTATTTTTACAAATTCATTCAATGCCTCAGTGAAAATAAAACTCATACCAATGATATATCTCTGGAAATAAAACAGTGGGAAGCATTTTTCAAGGCAAAGAAATTTAGAGCCAATATCCACAGAAACAAGAATTGTACATGGATTATCAAATGTGGTTTAGAATGAGGTGTCCCACAAAAGCTCATTCATGAGACAATATGATAATGTTCAGAGGTCATATGATTAGATTATGAGAGGCATGGCCTAATCAGTGAATTAATCAATGCCAATGGTATGATAACTGAGTGGTAACTGTAGGCATGTAAGGCATGGCTGGAGGTTATACCTCACTAGGTTGTGCACTTGGGGTTTGAATTTTGTCCTAGGTGAGTAGAGCTCTCTCTCTCTCTCTCCCTCCCTCTCTCTCTCTCTCTCTCTCTCTCTCTCCCTCTCTCTCTCTCTCTCTCTCTCTCTCTCTCTCCCTCTCTCTCTCTCTCTCTCTCTCTCTCTCTCCCTCTCTCTCTCTCTCCTTCCTCATTGTCAGCTCCTGAACTGTTTTCGTCCACCAGGCCCTACCACCATGATGTTCTGCCTCACCTCAGGGACAGAGCTATGGAGTCAGCTGGTTATGGGCTGAACAACTAAAACTGTGAGCCAAAATACATTAGTTCCTCTACATTGCCAGATTTTTTTGGTCACAGCAACACACTGCTAAAACAGATGTTTACCAAATGGCTTAATTAGTGAATGGTCGTGTATCAATCTCTGGTCTATGCCTGCTGATATAGGACTGTGTGAAGAGGAGCAACAAAAAAAGAATAATAAGAGCAAAATTAACAAGGGTCAGATGATACTTTGTTCATTAAAAAAAAACTTTTGATTGCCATTCATAAGATTTCACACAATACAAATAGAATTGTGTATTTTTTTGCTATAAATTCCAATGATCAAACACTACCTAAATATAACTTAAAGAATTTCCTTCTACTTAATAAATTCATGGATTTTTTTGGGGGGGTACTCACCCACCTAAATTCAATAAATTAAGATAATTTGTTAACTTAAATAGCATCAGCATAAATTAATGTTTATATAAAAAGAATTATGTGATGGAGAATGAAAAATAGATGATCTGGCAGATATCAGATATATTGAAAAAGTGTAGACTGAAAAGAGCTCTAGATCTACTTAGAATTATTTTTGTAGAGGATATAACTATCCAATAGCTAAAAGGTTACATATTCCTTGGTTCCTATGCTATTGTAAATACAGCTGATCAAAACGGGTTCTCCACTGCAATTTTATGTCTAACAATTATCTTGCCCATTGATTTCTTCAACACTAAAAGGGAGAAGCACAATAAGAAACACATATGTCTAGTATTTGGAAAAGTTCAGTTCCAACTATGGTTTGGATGTTGTGAAACAAATTATCTTAACTGAAAATTGTTTTTTTAACAATTTATATATTCATTAAGGACCTCCTCTCCCTGCATGAGTTTAATTCCAGTCATCAGAACATATCAGTTAACTATAAACCAGAGTCCAGTCACCATGTCTAAAGACATTGATCTAGTCTCAAGAACAAATGTAACTCCAGAGATGATGGAGACCCCAACTCCTACCATCTGTCCAAACCTGGCCACATTCTTGATACCTGGAATCAGACTCAGTGTTTTCCAGGAGCTTATTTTTCATGGTTGGTGACCATCTACCTCCAGCTCCATGTTGAAATCTGGAACAGTTCAAAGATTGAATAGAAACTCACAATTTCTGTGGAATCTCCATCAGTACTTGGTAAAGATTTCACCCTGATTAGTTCTGTGAGCTCTGTCACATAACTAGGACTTGGTTAAGGAGCAGGAGCTGCTAGCCACAATTCCCATACACTCCCTACAAAATCATTACAAACCCTCTCCCTTTCCCTGGGTCCTCTTTGCTCCACCAAATACAACTCAGTCACGGGTGAGGGATGCAGCTTGGTCTTCATTCCCATACATTTCTTCATAAACTGGAAGCTTTTCCAAGGCATCATTGTTGATAGTGCCCATGCTGTTGTAGATTAATGTGCTGCTCAAAAGCACGACTAGGGCAACAATCCACATGTCATTCTTAAGATCACACGGTTAAAACATGCATGTTAAAACAAGCACCTAGAAGTCTTTTCTCTGTTCATTTCATATTTTTTTTACAGACTGCATTTTGATTCATTGTACACACATGGGGTATGCATTTTCATTTCTGTGGTTGTACACAATATAGATCCATACCATTCATGTAATCATACATGTACATGAATGGTAAAGATATCTGTCTCATTCCACCATCTTTCATACCCCCACCCCCTCCTCCCTCTCATTTCCCTCTACCTAATCTAAAGTTCCTCCATTCTTCTCTTACCCGCAAACCCCCACTCCCTCCCATCATATATCGTCATCCACTTCTCAGGGAAAACATTTGACCTTTGGTTTTTGGGGATTGACTTATTTCACTTAGCTTGATATTCTCCAATTCCATCCATTTATCTGCAAAAACCATAATATTCTTCTTCTTTATGGCTGAATAATATTCCATTGTGTATATATACTACAGTTTCTTTATCCATTCATCTGTTGAAGGCCAACTAGGTTGATTCCACAATCTAGCTATTATGAATTGAGCTGCTATAAACACTGATGTGGCTGAGTTACTGTAGTATGCTGATTTTAAGTCCTTTGCGTATAAACCGAGGATTAAGATAACTAGATCAAAAGGTGGGTGCATTCCAAGTTTTCTGAGGAATCTCCACACTGCTTTCCAAAGTGGCTACACCAATTTGCAACTCCACCAGCAATGTAAGTGTCCATTTTTCCCCACATCTATGTCAACATCTTTTATTGTTTGTGTTCTTGATAAGAGCCATTCTAATTGGAGTAAGATGAAATCTTAGAGTTGTTTTAATTTGCATTTCTCTAATTACTAGGGATGTTGAACACTTTTTCATATATTTATTAATTACCTGTATGTCTTCTTCTGTAAAGTGTCTGTCCAGTTCCTTGGCCCATTTATTGATTGGGTTGTTGATATTCAATCAACACATAAACACAGCACAGATTTCACATAAACAAAGCACCTTGCAAACAGAGTCAACATCAAATCTTGCTTTTGACAATTACATTGACATTTTTTGTGAACTCAGTGAATTCATTTTTTCTCCTCTATGAAAAAAAATTCAAACAATATTTTCTTCACAGGGCCTCTGTTTCAATGAATGTAATGAAATGAGAAAATAAGGATAATAAATAGTGTCCAATGAGCAATTGGTTGTTCAATAATAAAAGAAAGTTTTCATATGACAATAAGACAGCTATATTCTATACACTGCATTAGTCACAATTGAGCATTCAAATTAAATTTAATGAAATCAAACATGTATAGGGTAGTACTAAATGTTACATACTTTGCTTAGTTGTAGGGAAACAAAGATAAACATGGCAATTGCTACACTCAAAATGATTATCTCAAGTTATTACAAACATTTAAAATTAGAGGCTACAAAGATCCTAATATGTTCTAAGAATTTACATATTAATAACAGATCTGAGTGGTAAAACTAATAGCCATTGTATTGAATAAAAATGTTGTATCAAAAGAGAACCAAATCTTTGGGAGTTAGAGAAGGAGTGTGTGTTCAATATGGAATTTCCTGGAAATTTTATTTCAGTGATAAAATATATGTAAAATATGTGCTTGAAGAAACAAAAGCAATATCCAAGGAGAAAATCTTGCAGAAACAAAATAACATTAAAATAAAATAAGCATAGAGTTATTAGCTCTGACTAGCACAGAGAGTGTCTAGGCACAGAAGATGTGACTTCAAAGAAAGTTCTGGTGCTAGGGAATATAGAGCTTTGAAAAAAGGAAAAACTGTTTTTGTGTTGCCTAAAACACTGAATAAGCTGCAGTTAGATATAGTCAAAACCTGATAGAATTCTTGGAATACCTTGAAAAAATGAAAACCCTAATCTAAGTCTGGAATATGGAAATTTGAAAATGAAATATTATTAATGTACCCAACTTTCCAAATTCTAACGATTTTTAAAAAGCAATTGAGTAAGAGTAAAAGTTGACCATAGAAAAAACATTAATAGGCTTTGGTGCCTTGTCTGTATCTTTGTTTTGTATGTCATGATAGACTGTAATTCTTCACGAATAGAAATGTAAGTCTATTGAAGTGACGATCTTGTTTCCACTTTAATCTCCAAAAAATGATTTGAGAGAGAGAGGGATGGGGGAGACAGAAATAGAGAGAAGTTCTCATTCATTCCATTCCCAAAATAAAAACAAACACACTCAAAACCATCTTTTAAAACCTCCTGTGTTCCAGAGTGGCTGCACCAGTTTGCAACTCCACCAAAATGTAAAAGTGTGCCTCTTTCCCCACATCCATGCCATCTATTATTGTTTGTGTTCTTGATAATAACCATTCTGATTGGAGTAAGATGAAATTGACCCAGTTATCCCACTCCTTGGTTTATACCCAAGGACTTAAAATTAGCATACTACAGTAACTCAGCCACATCAATGTTTATAGCAACTCAATTCATAATAGCTAGATTGTGGAACCAACCTAGATGCCCTTCAACAGATGAATGGATAAAAAAACTGTAGTATATATACACAATGGAATATTATTCACTCATAAAGAAGAATAATATTATGGCTTTTGCAGATAAATGGATGGAATTGGAGAATATCATGCTAAGTGAAATAAGTCAATCCCCAAAAACCAAAGGTCGAATGTTTTCCCTGATAAATGGATGATGATATATAATGGGGGTGGGGGGTGGAGGGTGAGAGAAGAATGGAGGAACTTCAGATTACACAGAGGAAAATGAGGGGGAGGAGGGGGCATTATAAATGGTGGAATGAGACAGATATCATTACCCTATGTACATGTATGATTACATGAATGGTATGAATCTACATTGTGCACAACCATAGAAGTGAAATTATGTATCCCATTTGTGTACAATGAATCAAAATGCAGTCTGTAAAAATAAAAAATAATTTTAAAAATAAAGACATTGTAAACCATTAAAAAAAAACCTGCTGTCAATATATGCCTGTTACTCTCCTTTTTAGGAAACCTCCCTTGCTTACTCACATCAGAGAACTCATCACATGGTATTTTATATTAAATACAAACACATGGTCTCCTCAGCAGTGTTGGTGGCTATCTGAGGCAGGGCCTTTCCTTGTTGGACTACATCTATAGTACTTGGCCACTATCTTAAGCCCAGCTTATCAATAAAATTTTTAGTAAGATGGATGAAATGACTCAGGTTAATTCTCAGAAATGAAAGATTTTTCCTAGTACTATATTATATGATAGAATCTTTGAAGAAACCAAAGGAAGCCTCATTCCATACAGCTGAACTCCAAGATTTCAGGAAGGGATCACAACAGCTAAATTACAAAGGATGTCACAGAGCTAAGAAAAGCCAGAATAAAAAGGACTGCTCTGGGACTGGTGGCCTCACCTTCTTAATATTACCAAAATCCTAGGAAGACCATGTGTGGTTCAGCATGGAAGAGTGGGACACACTCCACCTCCAGATGTCCTTGGTTTCAGACTGCACTGTGGGGTCCAGCAGAAGAAAGCCTGAACACAGCAAGCAAGCAACACACAGTGACAGCAGATGACCTAAACAATGGGTACAGAGCCACCCTGGACGACAAGTACCACAAGAGAGAAGGCAGTGTTTTCTCCATGACAAGGATGTGCAACCTTGTGCCATCTAACCAGCTCGTATAGATCGCAGTCCCTCTCCCTCCTTTTAAAGTCTGGTTTATTCATAATTGCTAATTCCTTTTCCAGTTGTGAGAAAATATGTATTCATGTCTATGTGGCCCATCAGTGCACTGGATGAGAGAAAAGCCATGCTGCACATGAGGAGATATTGAACAGGTGTTCAACCAGTCTGACTTCCAAAAGAGTTTAAGTCAGTGAAGGTATTGTAATTAGATCAAGACCTTTCAACCATCCGAGGAAAAAACAAACCAATTTAATCAACCACTATTTATTAACTCACAGATAAGTTAAAGTATCAGGAGGTACAGTAGTAACTGAATCAGGTAGAAACACCTTCCCTTCAGGGGTGCTAAAGTCAAGAATGCTAAGACACTGAGAATTTATAACACCTCATAGGTCAGTCAGGTATTGTCTGATGTTTATGGACAGGAATAGGGTAAGGAAGGTGTGAGTGAAATAATATATCTTCAAAAGTTTCACAAAACATTGTCTGCATCACATTTCTCACTTGTTTCAAAGTCACTGTAAATCACATCTAATTGAAGGATCTCAGCAGCAGTTAATACATTTCTAACAACAGTAATATCACATCCCATTTAGCCAGTTTGCCCCGTGTTGAGGAAAAGAGAACTGAGTACCCTGTGGTGCCAGGATAGAAGTGTGGATGGATGGTTGATGCTGCTGCTACAATTTAGTTGTCTGCCCTTGAGTCTCAGAAACTTGCCCTCTATTTTTCTTATTCTTTTTTAAATCTTCCCACTGTCTGATGCTCCTTACACTGGATCATACCAGCCAACATTGTAAGATTTGGATGTGCTAGTCTACAAGGCAGTCTGCAACACAAAGACATGTACCCTACTCAAAAATTTTATTAAAGTTAGCTTTAACCACATCACCAAAACGGTGAGACAAAGGTAAGCATTCTGATTTACTTTTCTTTTATTCACGTAGGTATTTTTTATGTACCTGATGTTTTATCCCATGTTCTTATTGATAGAAATTTGGGCAATAAAGAAGCCAGATTTCTTATTCTATAGGTTTATATTTTCATATGAAAAGACATAAAATAAATAAGTAAAGATATTTTAAAATATGTGTTCATACTGTGTTAAGTTTAAACAGAGGACGACATGAGACAACAAGGTCAGAGAAGACCTCTTGAAGACTAGCACTCATGCAGAGCATTGAAGAAAAGGAGTCAGTTCTGCCTGCTGCCAGCAGAGGATCAAAAATGCAGACAACTGGAAAAAGAAAAGGGTTTGCAATTTGCAAGAATAAAAAGGAACTAACATTGTCAGTAGCATAACAACAAAGAAAACACAGAAGATGAATTTTGTGAAACTGGAAACATTAGATTATATTAGACCTTTACAGAGTATGAATTTCATATAATCCAATGGATGCTTCAGAAGGGTAACAAAGGCAACTTGATTAAAGATGACTCTGATTGTTTTGCATACAATTGATTAGACAGAGTCAATATGATAGCAAGTAGCCACTTGGGCAAAAACAAGTACTTCAAGAAAAAGATGAGGGTGACTTAGCCCATGACAGTATCATAGTAAAGGAAAAAGGTACAGATCTGACCTGTTTAGTTAAAGAAACAGGACACTATTCTCATTCAGGAGGCCTCCACCTTTGTCACCAAATCACTTCCAAAGGCTTCACTTCCTAATACCTTCACGTTGGGGTTAGATTTCAACATGTGAATTTGGGGTTCTATATTCAATCATTGCTTTGTATAAACAATATACCATAGGTATTTAAAAGTTGATTCCGGCTAACACCCCTGGAATGGTCAACAGGCCATCATGTCATTAACCTGATCTGAAATGATTATCTTAAGATCTGGTGATTTAACCCAGGAAGAATTTTTTCTACATTAAAGAACAAAGGTTTGGTTAAGTGATATAAGGATTGATAGAAATAATGATGTCAGTAGGCCTTAAAGGATGTGATTGTTTAAGAGAAGTAAGCAGGTCCCTGTTCTCTTTCATAAACGCGACATAAGTTACAGCAGTCCTAGAAGCCCACAGCAGACATGCCATGTTTCTGGGACTGGAGCTGCTGCCTGCTTCCCTCACTACAGGGGGTGGATCTTGTTTCTGGTCTTATTTCCAGGCTAGAAAACCTGCCTGAGAACCTCCCTGTAACCCGTTCCTAGTGAGACTTTGCTTCACAGAGGTCCCTCCATGGGACACAGGCAGCTCGGTTACATGTTCTTACTTCCTCTCTGAGATATATGTTTGTGTAACAGAATGTAATTCGAGACTGAGGAGGCTGGAAGGAGAGCTTGCAGCTCTCTCCTCAGCTTTCCTGCTTCCTTATGTTATTTCCAGCTCTCCTGGACAGAGGTCTGCTTCATTTCTTTGTATTTCCAACAAGTTCCCAGCCCTAACTTCTCAATAACAGAATAGTTTCCTGAAGACACTGATTTAATCTGGGTTGTTCAAACATGGCACCAACAGGTGAGAAGGTGGCACTAGCAAAGTGGACACTATTTGAGAACAGGCACAAGGGGTTTTAGAAGTGGCCCAAATACCATGTAGAGGAGGTGGGTATGCACTTGACTTCCTAAAAAATATTTTGAGAAGGAGTTTGAAATAGATCCATTGTTGTTGGGGGCTATGCCATGTGGACTACGCCAAGATGGCGCCTGGCAGCCAGCCAGAGGTTGCTTTGATCACATCAGCGGTGAGGAGGTTGATTAACATAAGCACCCCCAGGTGATTTATCATTGGCCATATTCAATTAAGTTCACCTACACAACGCGTGCACAGGTGTTCCCGAGTGCTCCTGATTGTGCCTGCTCCTTTTGACCTTTACCGTGATTGGACAGCTAGCTCCTAACCTAATCTTTACATAATTAGCATCAGCCCTACCCTTCACCTCCTGGAGGGGATATAAGCCGGCTCTCCTCAATTGCTGGTGTTCCCGGGTTTCTGAATCATCAATAAACCGTTTCAAATTCAAGAGTCTTGCTACTCGTTTGTCTCCCGCGCCAAATTAATTCCGCTGGACAGCATCAAATGGTGGCCCGTATAGGGAACTCTGCGTACGAGGAACTCTCCGTATGGGGAACTCTGCGTACAGGGAACTCTGCATACAGAAACTCTGTGTTCGTCTCCCCTCCCAAGAACTCAAACAGTAAGTAGCAAGGTAAGCTGCAGCCCCTGTCTCTAAGGCAGTTAGATGCTCAAGATAACTGGCCAGGCAGCGAAGTGCAAAAGTGCGTGTGTTTTGTGTTGCTTGTGTGTTTGTCAGATTCAAGAGTCTTGCTACCCATTTGTCTATCCAAATGGTAAGTAGCAAGGTAAACTGAGGCCCTGTCTCTAAGGCAGTTAGGTGCTCAGGTAAGATGAGGCCCTGTCTCTCTCTGAGGCAGTTAGGTGCTCAGGATATCTGGCCAGGTGAAGCTGAGCCCCTGTTTCTAGGGCAGTTAGGTGCTCAGGTAAACTGAGCCCCTGTTTCTAGGGCAGTTAGGTGCTCAGGTAAGCTGAGCCCCTGTCTCTAGGGCAGTTAGGTACTCAGGTAAGCTGAGGCCCTGTCTCTCTCTAAAGCAGTTAGGAACTCAGGATAGCTGGCCAGGTGATGAAATACAAAGAGGATGATAAAGGAGCTCCGGAGTGCATGTATTTTGTGTTGTTTGTGTGTTTGTACTACTGTTAGTGTGGTCTTTGTTTATCCTGTATCAAATTTATTTAGTAGTAAAAGATGGGTTTGGAAATATCACGAAATCAGTCTGAAAGGATGATTCAAAAAGGAGGCATAAAAAATATATTACAAGAAGGAGGTTCTGAGGAGGAGGGAGATATTGGGGAGGAACTAGAAAATAAGCGAGATAACATTGAAAAGTTGCTAAAAGGCAGGAAACACCATGAGATAATTACCCCCTCAGCTCCCCCTTATGATGGAAGGTGGGAGGACCTGACATTTTGTGGGCACTCTTGTCGTCCATGTTGTGGTGGAGTCCCAAGTGATACCAGGGATCGCTGGGACCCTGTGGAAGGCCCATTAAGACTGTCCTGCCCAGTCTTGGTGGATGGTCAGGGGCAGTGATTTCATCAGGCCCTAGAATTTAAAACAGTAAAAAATCTTACAAACAGTAGGCAGAGTGTTTGGGGATTCAGAACAAGCAATGCCTTTAATAAAACAGTTAGCATATGAACAAGTTAATAAATGGTGCAGGGAAGCAATTAGGCCATGGAAAAATAAGGATCTCAATATCTATTTAAAAATATGCAGGGATATTAATGAGTCAGCTACACAGGGTCAAGTACTAGCAGCTGCTGTCACCCAAGGAGTAGCTCAAGCTATGGGGGCCAAACCCAAAAGCTGCTTTTCATGTGGACAGCCAGGAAATGGAAGCAGCTGTCACAGCCCTTGTAGAGTTTAAGGAGCAACAGATCTTTTTGCTGATAGTGATTGCATCGCTCAGGTGATTCCCAAATTAGAATTGGCTGGACCCATAGCCCTTTTTACCTTAAATTTTTAAAATTTGGATAAATCAGGAAAATCAGCAGCAGATCGACATGCTGCAGTTGACACGGACATAAAGCCACAAGCTTTATGGAAAGATGTTGTAACAGGAGAATGAAAGGACCTTCCCTAGTCTTGATTTGGGGAAGAGGGCATGTGTGTGTATTTCCACAGGGAGAAAGAAATGCCAATTTGGATTCCAGAAAGGCTAGTCTGAGCAGTTAAGATGGTTCATCAAGATGCAGCTGAGCTCTCCGGGTATCCTGCCGCTACTGATGATGGTGGTGAGTTTTGTCCAGGGTGAACAGTTCTGGACAATAGTCAAGGAATTGCCTTGACTGCTTCCAGTCTCTCAAGGTGGTGCAGTCTTTCCTCAGTTCTTTTCCACAAATGAATCTACTGGGCAAGCTACCCTTAGGTACACACCACCATTGGACTCCAAGTTTACCCTGAATTTATCACTAGAGAATGCGTTATACCTCGGCTTTGGCAGTGGCACACCTTGTGTGCAGTTGATTGA
Source organism: Sciurus carolinensis (assembly GCF_902686445.1). Classification (NCBI taxonomy): domain Eukaryota; kingdom Metazoa; phylum Chordata; class Mammalia; order Rodentia; family Sciuridae; genus Sciurus; species Sciurus carolinensis. The sequence continues at coordinate 133,192,336 of NC_062213.1, read as the reverse complement.
TCGTACTTTGGCAGGTATTACCTTAGATGGGGAAAACAACTCCAATACAAATGTCACCGGTTACATGCCCAAACCTATTAGTAATAAGACTGATTTTTATATCCATTGGTATGGCCATCGCCAGTCCTTCAAAAAGCCTATTGCTTGGCCTCCTTTATGGGAAGCTTGTCAGCACCTAGGACCTGATAAAAAGGTCTCCAGTAATCTGGCTTTTGGACCTTGGTATTTACCTAATCAGATATATATCACATCTCAAAGCACAGAAGATTTTATAGAAAATTTGGAATGTAAAGGTGATTTCAACCCCTTATCCATTTGGTCCTTATGCGGACCTAAGGCATGTACGGATATAAGCCCCCTGGCTTTTGTAAGAGGGTCTATAAGTAAAGGAAAGTGCACTAATCAAAAGGTTAATGAAGTTAATACTGAAATATGTAGAGAGAGTGAAACAATTGTTTTTTCATGTACTCCTGTGTGCCTAGCTCTCCCTTTCCTTTTTGTGACTTTTAATGAGAACTTCTCTAGACAGTTATTTTCACAGATTGCACAACAATGGATGGATGGATTTGACAAGCTGGTAACAAGGCTTCAATGGCAGATCCTCACCATGAATGCTACTAAGGTGGAAGTCAAACCTGGTGGGCTTATCACAGGAGCATTAGATAAACTAACACAATTTGGCACCAAATTTGGGGGACTCTTAAGTCCCACACTAATAAGTTTGGGTATGCTTGTGTTAATTCTATTCTACATTTACAAACGCCTCAAAGTCAGTCAACAGGCTCATAATGTGATCATAAAACAGGCCATGGCCGCCCTTGAAGCAGAACAATCTTCCAACATATGGCTTAGTATGCTGGGTCAGTAGTCAAAGACGGACGGGTAACCACGGGAAAACACTGTACCAACCTAAGACAGAAGGGCCAATTCCGCTTTGGTATCATTTGATGACGGGTAAGGACAGGATGTTGATTCCTGGGACCTAAGACAGACACGATTCCTGCCAGCTTCATTTTTATTTCATATAAGGAAGGGGGAGATGTTGGGGGCTATGCAATGCGGACTACACCAAGATGGCGCCTGGCAGCCAGCCAGAGGTTGCTTTGATCACATCAGCGGTGAGGAGGTTGATTAACATAAGCACCCCCAGGTGATTTATCATTGGCCATATTCAATTAAGTCCACGCACACAACGCGTGCACAGGTGTTCCTGAGTGCTCCTGATTGTGCCTGCTCCTTTTGACCTTTACCGTGATTGGACAGCTAGCTCCTCACCTAATCTTCCCATAATTGGCGTCAGCCCTACCCTTCACCTCCTGGAGGGGATATAAGCCAGCTCTCCTCGAGCACCGGTTGGTTCCCGGGTTTCTGAATCATCAATAAACAGTTTCGAATTCAAGAGTTTCACTACTCGTTTGTCTCCCGTGCCAAATTGACTCCGCTGGACGGCATCACATTGTACCTTCAAAATTTTAACAAATACATGTTGATTTTTCAAGAGAGGCCTTTTGCCTAGAAACTTATTTTGGGTATGTATAAATATTAACCTAACAAGTGATGACTTTTGACTAAACTTTAAACCGGGCAGAGAATCATTTTATCGTGCTTTCATTGTTTTATTACCTTGCTTTTGATCTCTTCATGATAAATAGCTACAATTTCATGTCAACATTTCCTTATGGAGGGTTTCACAGTCCATTGCTGGTCACGTGTGTTGGGAAGATGTTATGGGACATCAGAACTCTAGCCTGCCCCCACATTGCCCTTCACCAGTCCATCCCAATGTGCGGGATGTGCAATGTGTCAGGGTCTTTTTCTGAGTGACAACAGCAGTTCCTTGTGATCTGGCTCGACAGCAGGACTTCTGTTGTCAGTGGTTTCATTGAGGAAACTGAAGGATGACTGAAGTAATACTTTAAGATCCTAAAGAAAGCACAGGTATGCTCTTAGTTAGGACGTTAGAAGGAAGGAACAAATAAGGAGTGTTTGCCATTTTGCTGTCTTGTGGCTTTGTGGACAATAAGCAGAACCTGTCAGAATATGATCCTCATATAAAAGGCATGGTTTTATATCAGCAGAACCAGCCTGGAATGACAGAAGGACTATGGCAGGAATGAGGTTCACATGACTCTGGCACTTTGTTTACTATTTTAAGCATTTTATTTTTGTTAGTAACCAAAGATGCCCGTGATGGCATTCCTGAGTAGTTTCTGTGAGTGAGAAATTTGAAGAACTCAAGGATCATGGAGTGTCCAGTCCTTTAGAGAAGACAGGAAGCAGTTTCACACTAACATACAGGTCCTTCAGCTTCGGTGAGCTGCTTCAGCACTAGTTTCAATCATGTCCTTCATTTTGAGAGTCCTAGAGACTGCGGAACAGGGTGAGGACCTGATCAGCTGGTGCCCTACTGGATCGCAACTCAAGTGTTTAATCAGCCCATACCTAGTATTTGGCAAAATTACAGACTAACAGAGTTCATTCTGGCTGGAAGTCTTAAGCATTAGACAGCTTAAAAGAAATCCTAAAATGTTGACTTAATCCTGAAGAAAAACTTCCTTTCTAATTCATCATCTTTATAAATATGGGGGGGAGGAATTTAGAGACCATTCCAGTTTAGTATCTTAGGAGAGTTATATTTGAACATATACTGGGGAGTAAACTTTTAAGGACAATTGAAAGGCCATAATCGCCATTCTAATTGGGGTGAGATGAAATCTTAGGGTAGTTTTGATTTGCATTTCCCTTATTACTAGGGATGTTGAACATTTTTTCATATATCTGTTGATTACTTGTACATCTTCTTCTGTGAAGTGTCTGTTCATTTCCTTAGCCCATTTGTTGATTGGATTATTTGTATTCTTCGTGTAGAGTTTTTTGAGTTCTTTATAGATTCTGGAAATTAGCGCTCTATCTGAAGTATGGTTGGCAAAGATATTCTCCCACTCTGTAGGCTCTCTCTTCACATTTCTGAGAGTTTCCTTTGCTGAGAGAAAGCTTTTAAGTTTGAATCTATCCCAGTTGTTGATTCTTGCTTTTATTTCTTGTGCTATGGGAGTCCTGTTGAGGAAGTCTGATCCTAAGCCAACAAGTTGAAGATTTGGACCTACTTTTTCTTCTATAAGATGCAGGGTCTCTGGTCTGATTCCGAGGTCCTTGATCCATTTTGAGTTGAGTTTTGTGTAGGGTGAGAGATAGGAGTTTAATTTCATTCTGTTGCATATGGTTTTCCAGTTTTCCCAGCACCATTTGTTGAAGAGGCTATCTTTTCTCCATTGCATATTTTGGCCCCTTTGTCTAGTATGAGAAAATTGTATTTATTTGGGTTTGTGTCCATGTCCTCTATTCTGTACCATTGATCTACCTGTCTATTTTGGTACCAATACCATGCTGTTTTTGTTACTATTGCTTTGTAGTAGAGTTGAAGATCTGGTATTGCAATACCCCCTGCTTCGCTCTTGCTACTGAGGATTGCTTTAGCTATTCTAGGTTTTTTATTCTTCCAGATGAATTTCATAATTGCTTGCTCTATTTCTGCAAGGTACATCATTGGGATTTTAATTGGAATTGCATTGAATCTGTATAGCACTTTAGGTAGTATAGCCATTTTGACAATATTAATTCTGCCTATCCAGGAACATGGGAGATCTTTCCATCTTCTAAGGTTTTCTTTAATTTCTCTCTTTAGTGTTCTGTAGTTCTCATTGTAGAGGTCTTTCACCTCTTTTGTGAGATTGATTCCCAAGTATTTTATTGTTTTCGATGCTATTGTGAATGGGGTAGTTTTCCTAATTTCTCTATCTGAAGATTCATCACTTATGTATAAAAATGCATACACAAGCAACAACAGGTGTTGGCGAGGATGTGGTGAAAAAGGAACACTCATACATTGCTGGTGGGGTTGCAAATTAGTGCAGCCACTCTGGAAAGCAGTGTGGAGATTCCTCAGAAAGTTTGGAATGGAAACACCATTTGAGCCAGCTATCCCACTCCTTGGCCTATACCCAAAGAACTTAAAATCAGCATCCTACAGAGATACAGCCACATCAATGTTCATTGCTGCTCAATTCACCATAGACAGATTGTGGAACCAACCTAGATGCCCTTCAGTTGATGAATGGATAAAGAAACTGTGGCATATATATACAATGGAATATTACTCCGCAAAAAAGAATGATAAAATTATGGCATTTGCAGGCAAATGGATGAAATTGGAGAATATCATGCTAAGTGAGATAAGCCAATCTCAAAAAACTAAAGGACGAATGATCTCGCTGATAAGTGGATGAGGACATATAATGGGGGGTGGGAGGGGTTAGCATTAGGTTTAGGGTTAGGTTTAGGGTTAGGGATAAGGAGAGCGATAAGAATGAAGGAAAAGAAGGACTGTATAGAGGGAAAAGAGGGGTGGGAGGAGTGGGGGGGGGAGGGAAAAAAAATAAACATCATTGCCCTATGTAAACGTATGATTACACAAATGGTATGCCTTGACTCTATGTACAAATAGAGAAACAACATGTATCCCATTTGTATACAATAATTAAAAAAAAAAAAAAAGAAAGGCCATAATGACAACAAAATCAGGATTCAGGTCTTGGTCTTTCTAGTTCCCTGTTCTTGTTAGTAAACTATTCCTGTTGGGCCGACTTATACTATTTCTAATAGTATCAAAAGCTTTTATCCTGTCCTGGGAGCTTTCCCATCCATGTATTATTTGTATTTATTTGTGTGAATAAATGACAGATTCATCTAAAGTGTTAAAGCATGCAAGAACATAAGATATAAAGTTTGGTATTTTCTCACTTTTTGCCTCAGCTATCCAAGTCCCAATCTATTGTGACCATGGACACTAGTTTCTTTTGTGTTTTTGCACAGGTAGATAATAACATATGTGCACATATGTTGTGTTCTGAATTCAGTGATCATATATATATATATATATATATATGTATATATATATATATATATATACACACTTTCTGCATCTTCTTTTTCACTTTTGATACATCTTGAAGATATTCTCCCCTTTCATATTAGTGAAAATGCTTCCCCTTTCATATTAGTGAAAATGCAGAGTATTCTTCTGAAAGTATATCTCAAGGTTTATGATATCAAAAAATCATATCACTGATTGTGTTAGTCAGCTCTGTGGCACTGTGACCATAATGTATAGTAAGAATAACTTAGAGAGAAAAAAGTTTATTTTGGTCAGAGTTTCAGAGGTTCAGTCCATGGTCAGTGAACTCTACTGCTCTAGGCCTACAAATTCCACCAGAAAACTTTTAGAACTCATAAGTGAATTCAGTAAAGTAGCAGGTTACAAGATCAATGCTCATAAATCCAATGCATTTTTATACATAAGTGATGAAATCTTCAGAAAGAGAAATTAGGAAAACTACCCCATTCACAATAGCATCGAAAAAAATAAAATACTTGGGAATCAATCTCACAAAAAAGGTGAAAGACCTCTACAATGAGAACTACAGAACACTAAAGAAAAAATTAAAGAAAACCTTAGAAGATGGAAAGATCTCCCATGTTCCTGGATAGGCAGAATTAATATTGTCAAAATGGCTATACTACCTAAAGTGCTATACAGATTCAATGCAATTCCAATTAAAATCCCAATGATGTACCTTGCAGAAATAGAGCAAGCAATTATGAAATTCATCTGGAAGAATAAAAAACCTAGAATAGCTAAAGCAATCCTCAGTAGCAAGAACGAAGCAGGGGGTATTGCAGAGAAAAGCTGCTCAGCTCATGGTAGCCAGGAAGCCAAGAGAAAGAGAGAGGACACCTGAGGAGCCAGGGACAAGATAAAATTCACAAGGGCATGACCTCAATTACCTATGTCCTCCAGGCATGCACAACCTGCCTACAGTTAACAGTAGTCCATTAAATTATTAATCCATCAAATGGATTACAACTCTCATCAGTGCCCAAAACTCCACCTCTAAACCTTTCTGAATTGTATATCATGATCTCAAAACATGAACTTCTGTGAGATATATAAGATCAAAACATTAACACTGACTGAGGGACTTTAAAGTTTTGTTTTTCAGTCTTTTGTCATTTTAATTATCCTGTGACAAATATGCCATTAACAATGTCCATTTCATCTTGGGTAAATAGGTTTATAAGAAAAATGATTAAATGTGGAACTGCTAGATCAGAGATATCGACATTCTAATTTTTAATGTATAATAGCAACCATTCACAATCTCAATAGCAAATAAGAGAGGTCACCAATTTCACCAAACCATTGTTACCTCAGGGTCCTGGCAAAATTACTCTTCCTACCCATAAATGAAGTGAAACACAAACTTAATAATTTCACTTTGCATGACCTTTATTATCAGTAAAATAAAAAATTTTACCATATCTCTGCTGATTTTAGAAAATGTGGTTGTTTGTCTCTTCTCATAAGAGTTCATCATTAGTTATGATATCACCATGTCTGAAACGCAAATTGCAAATGTTTACTTCATCGGCATTTATCTTCTTGCTTTCCTCAAAACTCAAAACTTCTCTAGGAATGATTTCATTATATTCTCATTTGTTTCCCATTTCTTTAAATTATTTAATTCAGTTAAAATTAGGTATATTTCTAGGGATGTCAGTCCCTGATATTATTTGAAAATTGCTTTTCATTTAAATTTTTCATGAATTAAACTGCTATGAAATGTATACTTAAATATTGAGCAACAGTATTATGCAATTAAAATAAGAAGCCTCATTTTATTATTTCCTTAGAATTCCCTTGTAATAGATCACATATATTCCTTACTATATCCCAGAGTGCTTCAGCCTCAGTTCCTACCCTTAACACAGAGGAAACTACATCAAGGATCTGTGAGATCAGTGAAGGTTCAGTGAAGGTTTTTTGGTTTTGCTCTCCTCTAGTTCATCTCGTAGTTGATCTATCTCTTTTCTTAGCTTCTCAGCTTCCTTTTGAAATCCTTCGCTCAGAAGTTTTTCTTGGATCTGTAAAAGAGCAGCAGTTCAGTTTTGAAAATCCCATTACTAACAGCCAAAGTTTTGCATTGAACAACTTCAGCATTTAATTGTGGGGAGCAGTGATTTGGATCAAGATTTTTGATTGCCTAATGGTTGTGGTGCATTGTTTGCACTGGGAACTCCCTGTGCAAAATTGCAAGACTAAGTTTGCCCAGTTGCTATGGTGATACCCTGCCCAAGGAAACTCTGTGCAAAGGTTCAGAGTTTACAGTCTTGATCTTGAAACTCAGACACTAGCTCCCAGGGATAAAGGATTCTGAGCATAGCAAGATAACCATAATGTCTCATCAGTGCTGTGAGCTTCAAGCCTGCCTACTTTGAAGAAACTTCCCACAAATAACCTTTTGATGATAAAACCTATATAATAAATGTGTCGAGCCAGCTCTGGGTCACTGTTCTCAACCAGAGATCAGTGTCCCACCTGATCCCAGCTTTCCCTTTTAATGCTGTGTGTTTTCCTAATCCCCCATCACTGGTTTCTAAATTAAGTCATGCTGGCCTTGGCAGTTATTCACATGTGTCTATTTCTTTACCCCCTTAGAAAGTGTTTTGATGTCTCTAGGCATTTGGACCTGGATAATGGGACAATCCATGGTTCATACTTTTAAATCTCAGCACTACCTGGCTGTGTTAGAGAAATGTATTTTTCCAGCCCAGAGAATGCCATGAATCATATGGTTGCAGAATGTATGCACCCAGGATTTGCCTTCTCCTCTGCGGGCTAGAAACAAAGTCACAGTTGTGGAGCTGCATGTGGAGGTGAGTAGCCCTAGGAAAGCAGGGGAGTTCAGCAACAGAGAGATGGACATCTGGTGAACACAGAATCTCAGGACAATGGCATAGCAAGATAAACACAATGTCCCAGTCCCTACTGCCAAGCACTGAGGTCAGGTGTTGGGAAGTCTCTTAGTGAGGTTAAAGGGTCCCAGTGAGCTCCATTAGTGCACATGCCAATACGTTGCAGACATACAGTAAATAGATAAAAAGGCCTGGGGTCTACACTTTAGGTTTGCTCTGGAGAAGTCCATTCCTTCTCCCAACAAACTCTCAAGGGGCTGAAGCCAGAAGTCATCTTGAGAAAGGTCCTTTTACCTGCACTGCTCAAGGGGGGCTCAGATTCCTGCATATTCTCATCTCTGGGACTTCATGGACTTTCCACTGTACTGCTTCAGTGGGTGACTGTTTTGTGAGAGGGTCTTGACTCGGGGGACTGACTCTGACAAAAACTCACTGAGTCCCATGCTGTGGGAATGCAGGCTCTGAAACTGATGGAAGCAGAAGCTGTCACCCTCTACAATCGTCTGATCAGGGAACCTGTCCTCTGAAAAAAGGGAGCTGCAAGTGGTTTCTCACAGATGCCAGACTTGGGAAGCTGAAACAGGAGGATTGTGAGTTCAAAGTCAGCCTCAGCAATGGTGAGGGGCTAAGCAACTCAGTGAGACCCTGTCTCTAAATAAAATACAAAATAGGGCTGGGGATGTGGCTCAGTGGTGAGTGCCCCTGAGTTCAATCCCAAGCACCAAAAAAAAGGGGGGCGGTGGAGCTGGGGGTATGGCTCAGTGGGTAAGTGCCCTTGGATTTAATCCCTGGTACCAAAAATAACCAAGCAAACCAAAAAAAGAAAAGAAGAAGTAGAAGAAGAAGAAGAAGAAGAAGAAGAAGAAGAAGAAGAAGAAGAAGAAGAAAAAGAAGAAGAATGATGATGAAGACATAAAAAACCAAATAGAGAAATAACAAGTAACAATTTGAATCAATGATAAAAAGTCTTCCCCCCTCCCTCCCCTCAAAAAAAAAACAAATTCAGGACTGGATGGCTTCACTGTTGAATTTTACCAAATTTCTGAAGAACTAACACAATGATTCACCAAATTATTTCACTGAATTGAAGAGAGGGAACCCTTCCAGACTCTTCCTTTGAGGACACCATTCCACTGCTACCAAATCTGACAAGGACACACCAAAAAAAGAAGAAATTGTAGACCATTATCCCTGATAAACACACATGCAAAATCTTCAATAAAATACTTGCAAACTGAATTCAACAACACAGTAAAATGTTCATACATGATGACAAGTTGATTTTATTTTGATGATTCAAGAATGGTTCAACATATCCAATCAATACATGTAATTCATCACATAAATAAAATTAAAGATAAAAATCACATGATCATCTCAATAGATACAGAAAACACCTTTGATAAAATATGATACACCTTCATGATAAAAGCCCTGAATAAATGAGGTTTAGAGAGATCATACCTCAACATAGTAAAGGTAATATATAACAAATCATAGCCAACATCAAACGGAAGGAAGGAAAACTGTAAGTATGTCCTCTAAGATTAGGAAAAAGAGAAGGGTATACACTCTCACTGCTCTCCCTCAACACAGTGCTAGAAAATTTAGCCATTTCAATTAGACAAGAGAAAGAAATAAAAGACAAACAGGAAAAGAAAAAATCATGTCTATATACAAATAATGATTCTATACACACAAAAACCTAAAGACTCCACCAAAAATCTTTTAGAACCAATAAACAAATTTGGGAAGGTAGTAAGATACAAAATCAGTAGCTCTTCTATACATCAATAATGAATTTGATGAAAAAGAAATCAGGAAAACAATCCCATTCAAAATAGCCACAAAGGAAATAAAATATTGAAGGAAATGGAGGAGTAGTAGCCAGTGCATACTGACCACTCCTGGAGATTGAATTAAATCTATGGTTGTAGTCACTGGAAGTAGTTGAGGTATGGTTCTTCTTGTACCTTTTGGTCATTCTTTTCTCTCTCTTTGGTATCTCATACTGGTTTGTCCACCTTCCTTCCCAACAACCTCCATTTGTTTTATTTATTAATTTTTGGATAAATGGGTGTGTTTAGTTTAGTTTTATTCTTTATGGAGCTGGGACTTGAACCCAAAAGATCTTGCCACTGAAGTGCTTTCCCAACCCCTATTCCTTTCTGCTTTGAAACAGGGTCTATCTGGATTATCAAGGCAACCCTCAGCCCTGCAATTCTTCCACCTCAGACTTCTGAGTGCTTCCTTCTATAGCAGCAAGAAGGTTACTAGATATTCTTACTAATTTAGCCCTATCACCTACTATTGACCAAATTAGAGAGGTGTTTATAGCTTTATCTTCACTCTGATGTTGTAACCTTAGCATTTGTCTAACAGAACTTATGATGCTATGACAAGCAAAGTGATCTACAGATTCAATAGCCATCAAAATACCAATGGCATTCTTCACAGAAAAAAAAAAAAAATCCATATGAAAGCACAAAAGACCCTAAATAGGCTAAACAATACTGAGTAAAAAGAGCAAAGCTGGATGCATCACAATACCTGATTTCAAGAGATACTATAGGGGCATAGGAACAAAGACCGCACTGTATTGACATTTAAACAAACATGTAGACCAATGAATAGAACAGAGGACCAGAAATGAAACCACACACCTTCCCCTCACTGATTCTCAATGAGGGTACCCAAAACTGATACACTGAAGGAAGAACAGACTTGTCAACAAATGGTCCTGGGAAAACTAAATATCCAGATGTAAGAGAATGAAATTGACCCCTATCTCTCATCCTGTACAATAAACAACTCAAAATGGATCAAAACTGAGGTATAAAACCTGAAGTTCAGGAACTACTAGAGGAAAATATCAGAAATACTTTAAGATATTGTCACAGGCAATGATGTTTTAGATAGTGTTACAAAAACAGAGGAAACAAAAGCAAGAATTGAGAAATGGGATTACATCAAATTAAAAAGTTTCTGCACAGCAAAGGAAACGACACTAAAGAGGAACCTTGCATGAAAATCTTTGTGGCCCATTCTTCTGACATTGAATTAATAACTCCCAAAATCTTTTTTTTTTTTTTTTACGTTTACATAAGGTAATGATGTTTATTTTATTTTTCCCCTCGCCCCCACCCCTCCCACCCCTCTTTTCCCTCTACACAGTCTTTCTTTCCTTCATTCTTACTGCTCTCCTTAGCCTAACTCTAAACCTAACCCTAAACCTAATGCTAGCCCCTCCCACCCCCCATTATATGTCCTCATCCGCTTATCAGCGAGATCATTCGTCCTTTAGTTTTTTGAGATTGGCTTATCTCACTTAGCATGATATTCTCCAATTTCGACCATTTGCCTACAAATGCCATAATTTTATCATTCTTCATTGCGGAGTAATATTCCATTGTATAAATATGCCACAGTTTCTTTAACCATTCATCAACTGAAGGGCATCTAGGTTGGTTCCACAATCTGGCTATGGTGAATTGAGCAGCAATGAACATTGATGTGGCTGTATCTCTGTAGTATGCTGATTTTAAGTCCTTTGGGTATAGGCCAAGGAGTGGGATAACTGGCTCAAATGGTGTTTCCATTCCAAGCTTTCTGAGGAATCTCTACACTGCTTTCCAGAGTGGCTGCACTAATTTGCAACCCCACCAGCAATGTATGAGTGTTCCTTTTTCACCACATCCTCGCCAACACCTATTGTTGCTTGTATTCTTGATAATCGCCATTCTAATTGGGGTGAGATGAAATCTTAGGGTAGTTTTGATTTGCATTTCCCTTATTACTAGGGATGTTGAACATTTTTTCATATATCTGTTGATTACTTGTACATCTTCTTCTGTGAAGTGTCTGTTCATTTCCTTAGCCCATTTGTTGATTGGATTATTTGTATTCTTCGTGTAGAGTTTTTTGAGTTCTTTATAAATTCTGGAAATTAGCGCTCTATCTGAAGTATGGTTGGCAAAGATATTCTCCCACTCTGTAGGCTCTCTCTTCACATTTCTGAGAGTTTCCTTTGCTGAGAGAAAGCTTTTAAGTTTGAATCTATCCCAGTTGTTGATTCTTGCTTTTATTTCTTGTGCTATGGGAGTCCTGTTGAGGAAGTCTGATCCTAAGCCAACAAGTTGAAGATTTGGACCTACATTTTCTTCTATAAGATGCAGGGTCTCTGGTCTGATTCCGAGGTCCTTGATCCATTTTGAGTTGAGTTTTGTGTAGGGTGAGAGATAGGGGTTTAATTTCATTCTATTGCATATGGTTTTCCAGTTTTCCCAGCACCATTTGTTGAAGAGGCTATCTTTTCTCCATAGTGCACCACGATCAAGTGGGTTTTATCCCAGGGATGCAAGGTTGGTTCAACATTCGGAAATCAATAAATGTCATTCACCATATCAACAGACTTAAAGTTAAGAATCACATGATTATTTCAATAGATGCAGAAAAAGCATTCGATAAAACACAACATCCCTTCATGCTCAAAACACTAGAAAAAATTGGGGTAGTGGGAACATTCCTTAACATTATAAAGGCCATCTACGCTAAGCCCATGGCTAATATCATTCTAAATGGTGAAAAACTGAAAGCATTCCCTCTAAAAACTGGAACAAGGCAGGGATGCCCTCTTTCACCGCTTCTATTCAACATCGTCCTTGAAACTCTAGCCAGAGCAATCAGACAAACGAAAGAAATTAAAGGGATACGAATAGGAAAAGAAGAACTCAAACTATCCCTGTTCGCTGATGACATGATTATATATTTAGAGGAACCTGGAAATTCCACCAGAAAACTTTTAGAACTCATAAGTGAATTCAGTAAAGTAGCAGGTTACAAGATCAATGCTCATAAATCCAATGCATTTTTATACATAAGTGATGAATCTTCAGAAAGAGAAATTAGGAAAACTACCCCATTCACAATAGCATGGAAAAAAATAAAATACTTGGGAATCAATCTCACAAAAGAGGTGAAAGACCTCTACAATGAGAACTACAGAACACTAAAGAAAGAAATTGAAGAAAACCTTAGAAGAGGGAAAGATCTCCCATGTTCCTGGATAGGCAGAATTAATATCGTCAAAATGGCTATACTACCAAAAGTGCTAAACAGATTCAATGCAATTCCAATTAAAATCCCAATGATGTACCTTGCAGAAATAGAGCAAGCAATTATGAAATTCATCTGGAAGAATAAAAAACCTAGAATAGCTAAAGCAATCCTCAGTAGCAAGAGCGAAGCAGGGGGTATTTCAATACCAGATCTTCAACTCTACTACAAAGCAATAGTAACAAAAACGGCATGGTATTGGTACCAAAATAGACAGGTAGATCAATGGTACAGAATAGAGGACATGGACACAAACCCAAATAAATACAATTTTCTCATACTAGACAAAGGTCCCAAAATCTTTTTTTTTTTTTTGAATGAAAAACAGAAATTTTCTTTATTTCTTCATAGAAACCTTTATAAGACAACACTCAAAGGCAAAACTATCAAGTAATTCACATAAAATACAAATGGTTTTAAAACATGAAAATGTGATCAAGTTCACTTGAAAATAAAGGCAAGTTTAAAAGATACCATTGTTTACATAGTCCATTGGCAAACACTTGGAAGTTCATTTACACTGTTAGAAACTTTCCTTCAGTTACTGGGAATATGACTCACTAGGAGAACCATTTGAAAATACCTATCAAAATTCAAATCGATCCAGCAACTTCATATTAATAGGAATTTATCCTAAAGCAACTCACATGTAAACAAAGATATATGTACAAAAGTAACTATTGTGACATTCCTTTCAATAGCACACAATTAGAAAAGACCTAAAGCCAGTGACAGGCGAGTGATCAAATAAATTATAATAAACACATGACGTGAGGGCTGGGGTTGTGCCTCAGTAGTAGAGTGCTCACCTAGTATGTGTGAGGCACTGGGTTCCATCCTCAGCATAAAAATAAATAAATAAATAAAATAGAGGTATTCTGTCCATCCACAACTAAAAATATATGTATTATTAAAAATTTATAAAAAAAAATACATTACATGTATCAGGACTTGGTGGGGGGGGCGCGGTAGCAGAACACTTTGCTCAACATCTACGAGGTCCTGGATTCAATCCCAGCACCACACACACACAGAGCTACAGGGATATTAATATGTTAATATTTTACACAACCATTTATAAGAAAAAGGTTGATATTTTAATATTTCCATAAAATATGTTCAAGATATATTATATGAAAAACAAAGTACAAAAAAGCAACATAGTTTGTGTTAAGTAAAATGTATATGGACTGAATGTCTGTGTCCCTCCAAAATTCATGTTGAAACTTTGATCCTCAATGTGCTAGAATTAGGAGTTGGAGTCTTTGGAGGTGACCAGAAGATGAGGGCACAGGCTTCATGAAGGGGATTAGTGCCCTTAAAAGAAGAGACATGAGAGAGATTCTCATCCCCCATCTCCATTTCCCTCCACCATGTTAGCAGACTGCCAGAAGATGACCACGTGCAAAGTAGGTTAGGGTCCTTATCCGACACTGGATCTGCCAGTGCCTGGATCTTGTACTTTCCAGGCTCCAGAATTGTGAAAAATAAATATCTGTTGTTTAAGTCTCTCGATCTATGGTACTTTGTTACAGTGGCCCCAGATAACTAAGACATGTAAGCCAAAACATCACAGAAGGCAGTTGCCAATGGCTTTTTCTGAGGCCACCATTCAATTTTTTATTATCTATCCAACCTGTTTCACTGCTTGACACTTCTTCACAATATGCATGTGTAGCTTTGTTCTTTATTAGCTACCTTCCCAAGAATCACACAGAGACAGGTGACAACAACAGGGTTGGCAGGGTAGGGAAAAGAGGGTTTCAGGGAGGAATATAGTTCACACAATGGCTGGAGGCTGTGATTCAAGGAGGATTACTCATTCTTGTACCTGAGAAATAGGAATAATAATATACAAGTTTATTTTGGTTACTAATTTGAACCCTAAGACTTACTCTGTGCACTTAACAATTAATATCTCATATATTTAAGCCCTTTCCAACTCACTGCCTGAAGCTTACTTAGCTCACAGGAATGGTAAGTCTGAACTTGCATCTCAGGGGATAATTTTACTCTGCAATAACAAATGTCTGATTTAGAGCCACCAGGCTGCAAGACCAAACATGACCCGCAGAAGTGTAAACACAATCACATCAGGGGCAGGAGGCGGTAGTCTTGAGAAGCATTTGCCTGATGAAAATGAGTCTCCTAGCCTGATATGTGAGCCAAAGTGCTTGATGTTGATTTCTCAAAGCCAAGAAGGAGTATAAGGAACAACTACTTAGCTGTTTTCTTATAAATTTATGGTTTTCCAGTTCAAACCTTTAAACATAACTTCCACGAAATACCAGGCAAAACATTGCATAAAATCAACATTTTTCATGAAAGCATTGCCCGTAACCCTATTCTTTTATAGAATCATTGAATCTCAATATATGGTCTTCCTTGACCTGAAATTTTATCAAATCCATAAGCAATAAATAAGTTTTCGACAAAAAATTTCCAAGTAATCCAATTAGAAATGATCAAATAATCTAAACAGATATTTCTCAACAGAAGTACAAATGGTCAATAAATAGGTTAAAAAGTGCTCAATATCTTTAGGTATCAGGGAAATTCAAATCAAAATTACCCTCAAACTATATCTCCTTCCAGTTAGAATGACTATTGTCAAAACAATAATGATGACAAATGCTAGAAAGGATGTGGGGAAATAGGAACACTTCAATGTGGTTGGCAGGAATGTAAAGTAGTACAGCTACTGTGGAAAATGGTATGGAGTTTTCCCAAAAATCTAAACTTAGAACTTACCACATAATCCAGCTATCCCACTCCTGGGTAAACATCTCATATGTAGAAACAGTGACAAGAAAGTAGAAGAGGGAATATTAGGGACTAGGAATGGGGCTGGGAGGGAGGAAGGAAGAGAGGAAAAGGGTAGAGGAAGGGCCTACAGACCTGATCAATGCACAGTTTATCCACATATGGAAATATCATAGTGAATTCCATTAACTTGTGCAATTAATATATGTCCATATTCATAATTTTTTAAGATTCTAAGAAAATAATTCCTCTTGGCATGCAGATTGAAATCTAATTGATTATTGGTTCCACTGAAATAGCATGGCTTTGAATTTCTAACAAATAATGGGAAATACCTAGCACAGAACACAGGTTATTAAGCTCCTGGTTGGGACAAAGACTTTAAATTATTCTAGTTATAGAGGAAGAATCAGGCTATGGAAATAAATGGAGCAATTTCAGAACTTTCAAACATCTTCCATTTTATATCAGATCAAATGTGATACATGCATCCAGATGAATCTAATTTTGTTCTCTTTGATGGTTGTGCCATGAATCCTAAGGATCACTATTCAACTGGGACACAGTAAGACCATCCTATAATCTCAACAAACCTTAATCCATCACCCTAGGGGACATTGTATACTCTGAATTCTATCAGTATACAAGGTGCTGGAGTCACATAGATTTACAGACTTCAGGAGGATTCAGGTGTATGTGAGGAGTTAGTGGGACACATACCTTTTGAGTTTCCCATTGGAATCATGCCCATGCTTGACATGTTGGTTTTTCCCTTCCTAAGGAACCAAAGCATTATCTGTCAGGCACTGCCAGGCCCTGTCCAGACTCACCTTCAGCTTGTGCTCTAGATTCCATTCAAACCTTCTCAAATGGTTCTGCATTTTCCTGTCCAACTTCTTCTCCAACTGAGCAATGTATTCTTTTGAGTTTCCCTCTTGAGCTTCTTTCCCTTCCTGCTCCTCTTTCTGCTGCTCTCTTAGCAGCTCCTGTTCCTTCTCAGCTGCCTCCCTCTTGGCCCGTTCAACTGTTTCAGAAACGGAGGAAAGAAAAAAACAGTAAAGCCTGGGCTCTATCATCCTAGGTTCTCAAACCAAACTGATTTCAGAAAAGGCAAGAGGGATATCCAAATCCTTCCTTTACCTGTGATAGCCAGAGTACATTTCCAAATGTGATAGAAAACTCATTATCTGGCCTCCCTATTGCTCTCGGAGGTAGCAGAGCATGTGCGCCATAGCAGGAAAAAGTTTCTGGTTTCAGGAACGTTTTTCTGTCCAGATAGTCAAGGCCTGTGCAGGAACCTTCCCCACCCTCTGAGAGCTGCAGCCCCCTCTATACCTGCTATGGCCTTCTCTCCATCAGTGAGGGCCTTGTCTGACTGCAGGATGAATTTTTCTATGGCAGACTGTGACTGCAGGAAACTCTGAAGGACCTCCTTTGCCTGGGGAACCAAGAAGGAACAAAAACACCAGGCATAAAGATCTGGTTTTCTGATGAGGAAGTTGTTATTCAATAGATCACAAAATGGACTTTCAAATTTTGCATCCTTCTTAGGATACCATAGTGATTCCTATCCTCCTATGGACACAACAAAAGTCCATGTTCTTTGGTGAGAAATGAACACCCTCTAGTGCAGCCTCTTCCTAGCTCCCCATTGTCCTCTCCCATGAATACTGCCCACCAACCTCCCCAGTCAGATGTGGAGACAGTTCTACAAACACATAACCCCTCCATTGTTTGTGATATTTGCACATCCTTTTTCTTCTGCCTGGATCTGTTCTAACCTTTCTTATTTAGGATCATATCTACAGTTTCTTTGACTTGTATCTTCTACCTCCTCTACCATGAATCTTTTCTAGGCTGCCTTCTGAGTTTCTTTTCAGTTTTGTTGACATTGACTATTATATACATCAAAGGTATATAATATGATGTTTTGATATATGTTTACATTGTTAAATAATTCCTACACTCAAGCCAATTTTCAAGTTGGTCACATCACATAGTTACATTTTCCATTGTCATAAGAATGATGAAATCTACTCTCAGTAACATTCATGTACACAATAGATTATTTTAACTACAGTCACATTTGTATATCAGCTGTGCAGCACTTACTCATCTATAGCTGCATGTTTATATATTTTACCAGTATCTCCCTTCCCCTACTCTCAGCTGCTGCTAATCACTATTCTACTCTAACTCAACTGTATTTTAATGTGAACTTGATGGCTATTTGCTCTTGTTTCAGAATGGAAAAGGCAATGTATAGAATGGGTGAAAATATTTGCAAACCATATATCTAATAAGGAGTTAACATATAAAGCATATTAGAAAATCATAACTCAACAGTAAAAAAGTAACTAACCTGATTACAAAGTGGGCAAAAGACCTGAATAAACGTTTTCAAAAAAAAAAAAAAGAAAAAAATTCAAATGTCAAACAGATATTTGTAAAAGTGTTCAGCGTCACTAATACCAGTGAGACACAAATGAAAACCACAATGAGATGACAGAACATCTGTGAGGATGACTGTAATCAATGAGTCAAAGGACAACAGATGTTGCTGAGGAGGTGGAGAAAAGAGAACCTTGTAGAACTGCATGGGGAATGTGAATTGGTGCAGCCATCATGGAAAACAGCAGGAGGATTCCAAAAGGAAAAAAGAATTCTGAGTTTCTAAAGGCTGCCGTATAAGTTCTGATTGTATGATCTTAGGTCACTTATTAGGCCTTCTATGCACTACACTTCACAAGAGTATAAAATATGGAAGGTAGTAATATGTACTTTATATTATTCTGAGAATTAAGTGGGTGATGCAAGGAAATTACCGAAAACTGTACCTGGTATGGGAAGAGAATATTCTATGTTTCCTAACAACTATGTTCATCATCATTCTCTGCTACTATCAGTACACACCAGTTACCATTAACATGATAAACCTATCACTCCATACACCATTGAGTATTATTTTTCCAACTGAAGTATGCTAAGCCTCACAAGAACAAAGTCATTTCTTTCATAGTGTATCTTTTGTATTTATCAGAAAAAATTAAAACACATTTTAATTTTTTATTTTAATAAATAAAAGAAATGTTTGGTTTCACCTGAATTCCTGGTTCTCTGGGAAGAACTATTTCCAGTTTATTTAAGAGCATTTAACTAATAGGGGATATAAAATTATATAAATGTCAACATATTGCCATTCTCTGCCTTTGCTTCACAAATGGTGCTGTGAGCTTAGAGTTTCAGTAGGAGCAACACAGCCCTTCTGACCACACCCTATTGGCCATCCCCCCTCCTCTTATTCCTCACCTTCACTCCTTTCCTGGGCAGTTGCTTATAGCCAAGTTCCACCTTCTTCTTTTCTTCTAAGTAGAGACTGTGGCCTCCAGGAACAGAGAATGCTCCTCTTGAAATTCTTCGCATCAGGGGCTCTGAAAGCTTCTTCAACTGAGCCTGGCAGTATTTGACAGATGCCTCTTCATTCTGCATCAAGAGAGCTTCCTTCTTTCTCTCTATGGTGTCCTGGAAGGGGAATGTAGGGAAGTAAAATTAAAAAAAAAAAAAGTTGTTATAAAGAAGGTCCAAGAGGGATCCTCTCAGAAAAATGCAGTCTGACAGCCTCAGAGATGACTGGGGCATGGAAAGGAGTCAGAAGATGTGCTTCATTCCCCCATCTCGCCAATTTACTGTGTGACTCTGAAAAATCCCTCATCTCCCTTAGGGTCAGTCTCAATATATGTGAAATGATGGGGTTGGAAGACATAAACTTTTTGACTTATTTAGTAATAGTATGAATAATAGCAATGTAAACCCTAGTTATCACCCATAAAATGTTAAATGTTAATTATGGTTGAAAGTATAATTCCCTCAGAAAATGTGGGTTGCTACAGATGAAAATACATGCATGGCACACCTAATTCCCAGGAATGAGTGAAGTGTGTTCTGAGCAGAGTTTTGAATGCTTTACAAGTTCTTTTGGTGACAGTTTCATTGTGTGAGGATTTAGTAATCAGTGCATTTGTTTGTTTGTTTCTACTTGCAAATTACAATCCAGCTGGATTTGCTCAATATGAAATAAGAGAATTTTGTCACATTAAGGTTAGTTCTAGATAGTCTGAAAGAAAAACTTTCAGTGACAGTTCCTCCAGTCACAGAATTAAGCTGTCACCTGAGAGTTCTTTCCTAAGTGTCCATATCCTGCATTGTCCCTGGGTCTGTGAGTATGATGGATAGTAATCCTATGCTTACAATATGTGGCATTGCACAGGATTCATTTAAGAAATGGACTGCACCCTGTTGAACCTAACTATATCATCCCATTAAAACAGTTTTCTCTGGCTGTGGCAGGAGGGAAATCAGAGAGACTAGAAAGGAGGGAAAGATGGAAGGCATCACTAGCATTTTGAAGATGAAAGGTGCTCCCAGGTGCCCAAAGGAGAAGTAAGTTCATTTCACATCTTGATTTCAGCTTGTGGTATACTGAGCAGAACACCCACACACTCTGCGAGAGGATCTGACCTAACTGAGGTAATGAATGCACGCTATTTTAGGCTGCTGAGTACAGGATAATTTGTTTTGCAGCAATGGAAAACAAAAAGTGTCAGCCTTTAATTAAAGAGAACACTAGTAGCCTGATGAGTCTTGTTACCCACAGAAATCTAGCTTATTGGGGTTGGAGTTGTGGCTTGGTGGTGGAGTGCTTGCCTGGCATGTGTGAGGCACTGGGTTCAATCCTCAGCACCACATAAAAATAAATAAGCAAAATAAAGATACTGTGTCCACCTACAACTAAAAAAGTTTTTTTTTTTAAATCTAGGTTATTTCCGAGATGAGAAGGATACAAATCTTGGAATAAAAAAGTGGAGTCTAAGGGTTTTTTTGGCTTTGTGATGGGGTGATTGCCTAGCAAGTTTATGGTCCTGGGTTTGATCCCTAGCACAAATATAAATAAATAAATAAATAAGTAAATAAATAAATAAGAACCTCATTCCAGAACAAGATCAGGAAGAATATAAGCAAAGGTGAATTACCACCAGATTCTTCTGGAACTCATGCTTGTCGTCCTTGAAGGAGTGCTCCATGAACACTGCGATGGCTTCCCTCTCACAGGCTGCGTGCACATTCAGCAGCTCCCGGAGTGTGCCTGTGGGGAACTCCACTCTCTGGGCCATCAGCTCACTGTAGTGGTCGGCTGCCTTCTGCAGGGCAGCTGAGTTCTTACACTGGACCAGAGTTGTCACTGTATCCTCCAAACAAGGCACCATCCCGCTGTTGATGGCACCCACGTACATCTCCACCAAACTCCCCAGCACTGAATAAGGTCAAAAACACATAAAAATGTCAAGTTCTCATTCAATAGAATTCAAGAGATAGATTCCACTTTTTTATTCCAAGATTTGTATCCTCCTCATCTCGGAAATAACCTAGATTTTAAAAAAATCTTTTTTTAGTTGTAGGTGGACACAGTATCTTTATTTTGCTTATTTATTTCTTGAATTCATTATGTTTTTAAAACCACACACAATGCAATGGACTGATTATTTATATCCCTCCAAAATTCCTATGTTGAAATTCTCACAATGAAGTCGATGGAATTGGGGAGATGGTGCATTCTGTGAAGTGATTAGACCATGGGGAACAGCTCTAATGAATGGGGTTAGTGTCCTTACAGGGGACTCCAGGGAGTTAAATTGTCCCTTCTACCAAGTGAGGACACAGCAAGAACTGAGCAGTCTGCAACCTGGAAGAGTTCTCAAAGACTCCACCATGCTGGCACCCTGATCTTGGAATTCCTAGTCTACAAATCTTGGAGAAATAAATTTATGTTGTTTCATGCTCCCAGTTTATGATGTTTTTTAATTATAGCCCAAAGGACAAAGAAAAGCAAACATATGCCTTGCATACTTTTTCTATCAACACCTACAATTTCATATTTTTTCTTTATTTTAATTATTCTCTGGGGCATAACATTTTAAAACATTGAATATTAACCTTCATCAAAAATCATCGTGGTTATGATCCAGCTATCCCACTTCTTGGTATTTATCCAAAAGTACTAAAATCAGCATACTATAGCAATATAGCCCTCAATATTTATAGTAGCAAAATTCACAACACACAAATTACAGAATCAAACCAGGTACCCTTCAATAGATGAATGGGTTAAGAAATTATGATATATATACACAATGAAGTTGTACTCAGCCATAAAAAATAAAATAATATTATATCATTTGCTGGTAAATTCATGGAAATGGAGAACATCATGCTAACTGAAATAAGCCAGTCAAATGTCAAAATCAAGGATGAAATGTTTTCTTTTATATGTGGAAGCTACAGCAAAATGAAGGAAGAAAGGAGGAAGGATTAAATATATAACAATGTACAGAAGATCATAGAATAGAAAAAAGAAATTGAGAGGAAGACAAGAGAGATGGGAAAAGGAGGAAATGTGGAATGAAGTTTTTAAAATCATACTAAGTACATATAAAATTATACCACAGGGAATCTCACCTTTATACATAAATATAAAGAACAAATCGAAAGTAAATAAATAGGTGAGCGAAAGGAAGATTAGTAGAGTAGAGGAAGGAGAATGGGGAAGGGAGATGGGAAAAGAAGGAGGGGAGACATGAACTGAAATTGAATTCCAAGCATGTATGATTTTGTTGGGATGAACCAAACTACTATGTTAACTATAATGCTCTAAAATATTTTCTAAAAATATGATCTCATACAAAGTTGAATTTTAAATTGTTACTGTGATGGAAGCAATTAGATCATGAAAGTCAATGTGGATGAGAGGCTAAAAGAGATAGGTTTAGGCAGGTTCCACAAACTCATGTCCCATTAGTAAGTAATTGTGATTATTTACAAATACCATAATATTGTGATTCTTCTTTCTCTTTTAAAAGATAAAAATAAAATAAAATAATCATGTTTTTCAGGAAAAAAACTATTTTTTGTTAACATACATGAAGAGAAAAATAAGATAAACAGGTAGACTAATGAGGTAGGGTATTCTAAAAATTACTTATTTCTAATTCTTAAGACTTCAAAGGATTTTCAGGGAATCATAAGTTAATATTTATTTTGGACTGGTTTAAACTGCCAGGTAGTCTCCCTTTTCACAGGACCTCCCATAAAAAAGGCAATGCAATCTGTTTTTAACCCTGTAACTTCTATTTCATCCAAAATGAGGCCCTTCATGTATGTCAGAACTGTTAATACCAGTGATAATGTTTGAGGTTTTGGTAAAGAAATTGTAAGTCCTAGGACATGAACACATATACATTTTCGTGTGGTATATGAATATTGATAAATATTCTATGCACTTCTGTATAAAAAGAAATAAAAAACTGAATAGCATGTACTATTATTCAACAAATATTAGACCACACAGAAATATCATTTAAGAAAAATAGACTCACGCTTCCCAGTGACTTCAACTCCTTCCCTGAGAGTCTTGATCTTTGCATGGGTGAAGATGTAGGAACAGAAATTTTTTGATTGTTCTTGGAATTCAGGACTTAGTTGATTTTCCAACACGTCCTCAATATGAGCTAGGAGCTCCTTTTCATATTTTGGCCGGTCAAAGACAAAACACTTCCGGTTTGGAAAGAAACACCTAATACAATCCCTTGATTTATTAGTATTTTTTGTTTTGGCATTATTACCTGAGGAAGAGAGAAAACAGAGTCACAGTGAGCACAATCTAGGGAAAAGACATCTCAAGCATATCATGACTTAGAATTATTGTTCCTTGGAGTCTTCTTATAGATCCAATTTTATATATTCATTCAATGGCTCAGTGGAAATCAAACTCATATCAGTGATGTATCCCTGTAAATGAATTGTCGGAGGCATGTGCCCAGGTAAAGAAACCTGGGTTGGTATCTACTGAACCAAGATCAGCACCTAGTTTATAAGATTTTCATGAAGTGATTTAACTGGTAGATAGTTACATATCAGTATCTGGTCTAATAGTACTGATAGTGGACATCCAACTATAAGACTGAATGAAGAGAAGCCACAAATAAAGACAATAGAGCAAGAACTAAAAGAAGACAGATAACACCTTTTTAAGAAAAACTTAAATCACTGTCAAGAATTCAAACAACAAATAGGATTATTTAGTTTGCGTATAAACTCTGAAGACTATAAACTACCAAAATGTAAATTATATCATTTGCCTCTATTTTATCAGACACTCACCCACCTAAATGCAATACATTAGAATAATTTATTAACTGAAAATAGTATCATCATAGTGTTGTGCCCAAAGGCTCGAGACCCCACAAGGACCACCAGAGACCACGATCAATGCAAGCAGCAAAGAGTCATTTATTAGCAAGTTCGAACCCGGTCCTCTGCGTCCTTAACCAGTGACGCTAAGAGAGGCCCCGAGCCCTTGTCAGCAGGGTTTTTATAATCAAAGGCAAGCAGTTTTACAGTGTTCTTTTAATTGGTTAACATTTGAACAGCTAAACCTCCTCTGGTTGGGTCCGGCCAATCTATTTGATTTTCATTGGGTCCTGTCAGAACTGAACGGTCCTAGTGGAAGAAGGGAGGAGGGAAGGGGTGAACTATGTAGGAGATGAGTCGGGGCTAAGCCCCACTCCCGTCCTTGACGGATAAGGTCTCCAGGCAACCGCACATTCCTCGGACAAATATCTCTTAACAACCTTGGTAAGCACAGGGGCCCAGCAGTCCTGTTTGTCCTTGAGACAGTTAGCAGCACAGATACCACCCTGCTCTCAACAATAGGTGCTAGGATGAAGAGAATGATATGATGGGGAAACACAAATGAAGGCTCTGGCAGACGGCAGAAGTATTGAAAAAGTTTAAACTGGAAGGGGCTGTTTAGGTCTGTTTGGAGGGTAAAGTTGCTTTTGTGGGAGACATAACTAGCCACTCCCTAAAAAGTTAATATGTCTATTATGATTTGGATGTGAGGTGTCCCCCAAAAGCTCACGTGTAGACAGTACAAGAGGGTTCAGAGAAGAAATGATTAGGCGACGAGAGCCTTAATCCAACCAGTGA
Organism: Sciurus carolinensis; assembly: GCF_902686445.1. Taxonomy (NCBI): domain Eukaryota; kingdom Metazoa; phylum Chordata; class Mammalia; order Rodentia; family Sciuridae; genus Sciurus; species Sciurus carolinensis. The sequence continues at coordinate 133,167,604 of NC_062213.1, read as the reverse complement.
ATTAATCACCTGATGGGATTAATTGAGTGGTAACTGAAGGCAGGGGGTATATACTGGAGGAGGTGGGCATTTGGGACATAGCTTTGGGATATATATTTGTATCTGGCAAGTGGAGTGTCTCTCTCTCTCTCTCTCTCTCTCTCTCTCTCTCTGTCTCTCTCTCTCTCTTTCTCTGCTTTCTGATCATCATGATGTGAGCTGCTTTCCTCGGCCACATTCTTCCACCATGGTGCTATGCCTCACCTCAAGCCCTGAGGAATGGAGCCAGCCTTCTATGGACTAAGACCTATGAAACTGTGTGCCCTCAAACAAACTTTTCCTCCTTTACAATTGTTCTGGTAGGGTCCTGTAGTCATAGCAGTGAAAAATCTGACTAAAACAATGTCTGAAAGAAGAATAAATATAACTGAACAAAGTAGGTTCTGCACTGTAATTCTATGACTAACAATTAACTGGTACATCTTTTTTTTCATTGTTTTTCCACAAAAAGGTAGAAGCATAAGAAAGAGTAGTGTCAGGTGTCTTGAAAGGTTTAGTGCCTAATGTTAAAATACAGATTATTTTAAGTGCAAATTGGTTTGGAATAATCTTTGTAATGTTCATGCCCTACTCTCACTGGATGAGTTAACTCTAGTCACTAGAACTTATCAAGGAGGAACAATACAGAGACCAGTTATCATTTCTATAGACCTGACCTAGTCTGAGGTTCAATGCAACCCCAGAGATGATGGACAGTGTTCACCAGACATCAACACTTTCTAGACATTCCCCCTCCCAGATCATGCTGATATACCTGGAATCATCCTCAAGGCATTTTCCAGGTACTCGTCTTCCGTGATAGGGTGACCATGTAGGTTCAGCTCCAGAGTGAAATCCCGTACAGTCCAAAGTCTGGAAAGAAACTCACGAACTCTGTGGAATCTTCTTCTCCATCAAGTCTTGGGGAAAACTTCACCCTAATTAGTTCTGCGAGTTCTATCACATAACTAGGACTTGGCTAAGGAAAAGGAGCTGCCAGTCACAATTCCCAGGTTCCCCTTAAAAAATTATTATGAATACTCTCCCTTCCTCTGGGTCCTCTCTGCTCTACCAAAGGCAACTCAGTCACTGGGGAAAGAATTCAGCTTGACTTCCATTCTCTCCACAATTTTCCAATAAACTGCAAAGGATACTGCAGCTTTTCCAAGGCGTCATTGTTGATGGTGCCCATGCTGTTGTACACTAACATGCTGCTCAGAAGCACAGCCAGGGCAAAGATCCACATGTCATTCTTAGGGTCACCCTGGAAAAATATGTTAAAACAAGCACTGAGCAGTCTTTTTCTTCAATATTCAATCAGTTTTTTGTTCAGTTATTTTTCATTTGTTATTATAGACAGCACAGTGTTGATGCCAAAAAAAAAAAAAAAAAACCAAGAAAACGAAATTGAATCTCAACTTTGGCAAGGAGTTTTCTTGTGACTAGCATTGTTTCCTCATGTGTGGAAGAATTCTAACAATACCTTGCTCAAAGGGTCCTTGTTTTTCTGAATGCGATGAAATATGGAAATGCAAGTTGAAAAAGCAGGGTCCGATGTTCAACTAGTTGCTTAGTAGTAAGGGACCACATGCTCACTTAACAATAAGAGGCTTACATAATACATGTTGTGCTCATCACCACTGAGCACTTAAATCAAACCCACAGAGCTTACATATGTGTGGGCCACTAAAAATGTTGCTCACCTTGTTTATTTAACATATACACAGCAATTTTTTCTATCTATATGATTATCTGATAACACATTAATTTGAAAACAAATGCAACAAAGATAATAACGTCTTTAAAGGGTTTACATATTAGTAATGGATCTAAAGTAGAAGGAATAACCATTATATTGAAGAAAAATAATGAATGTGTCAACAAGAACAAAAGCAACTGAAAGCAGGAAAAGACTGTGCGTGACATGGAATATAACTGGAAATTTCATCTGAGTGCTAAATGTCTCATAAAATGTGAATGTAACAGAAGGGGTATGCAAATAGAAATACTTGCAGAAGCCAAGTCAACATTGGAATTAAATAAGAACACCTCTAGCAATTAGAGAAATGCAAATCAAAACTACTCTAAGATTTCATCTCATTCCAACCAGAAAGATAAATATCAAGATTGCAAGAAACAGCAAATGTTGGCGAGGATATGGGGGAAAAAGCTACACTTTACATTGCTGGTGAATGGGAATGCAAATTGGTGCAACCACCATGGAAAGTTGTATGTAGATTTCTCAGAAAACTTGGAATGGAACCACCATTTGACCCAGCTATCCCACTCCTCAGTTTACACTCAAAGGATTTAAAAGCAGCATACTACAGTGACACAACCACATCAATGATTATAGCAGCTCAACTCACAATAGCTAAGCTATGGAACCAAACTTCATGTCCTTCAACATATGAATAGATAAAGAAAATATGATATATATGTGTATATATACATATATGATGGAATATTACTCAGCTTTAAAGAAGAATGAAATTATGGCATTTACTGATAAATGGTGGAGTTGGATAGTATCATGCTAAGCGAAATAAGCCAAACCCAAAAAACCAAAGGTCAAATGTTTTCTCTGATATGGGGCAATAGGGAAGAATAGAGTTACTTTATATTAGGTAGAGGAGAGTGAAGGGAGGAGAAGAGGTATGAGAGTAGGAAGGATAGTAGAGGGAAATAGACATTATTACCTCATGTACATATATGACTGCATGACCAATGTGATCCTATAATATGTATAATCCAAAAAATGAGAAATTACACTTCATTTATGTATGATTTATCAAAATGCATAAATTCAGTCTACTGTCATGTATAACTAATTAGAACAAATTTAAAATTTTTTAAAAGCAACAAAATGAAAAGCAAAACAAACAAACAGAAGATAGAGTTCTTAGGTCTGATGGCTCAGAGCCGAGGGTAGGTACAGAAGATGGGGTTTCAAAGCTAGCTCTGTTGCAAGATGGCAAAGAGCCTTGAAGAGAGGCAAAGCTGCTTTTGTGTTGACTGAACTACTGAAGAAGCCAGCAGTCAGTTGTAGTAAAACTCTGATATGTTTTACTACCCTTCTGAGGAAACAAAAATCCTGAAATTCAAATCCAGAATATGGGAATTTGGAAAAGAAAAAATATTATGAATATACTGCATTTCCAAAATTCTAATTATTTAAAAAGTAATTGATTGAGATCAGAACAAGTTGGACTTAGAACAATCAGTTTGGGCCCAAAGGCTGTAACTTTGGTATGTTGTTTCATAAGCAAAGACAGAATATCTACTTAATCTTGGGACAAAATGAAACCTACAGAATTGCAGAACTTATTTCCAAATCAATCTTTAAATAGGGAAGGAGGAAAAGAGGGAGAGACTGAAAAAGAAAGAGACACGCTATCATTAATTTTACCCTATAAGGATAAGCAAACTAAAACCCCAATTAAAAAACCTCCTGCCTATTGGTATCTGACTCTTAGTCTGCTTTTTAGGAAACTTATTTGGTTTACTCACACCCAAGCAGTGATCACATGGTATTCAAGCTGACTTATTATATACATGGTATCCTCAATAGGACTGAAGGCTCTAAGAGAGCAGGATCTATACTTCATCAATAGTACTTGGCTAAGACTCTGTAGCTCAACTGCTCCATAAAGACTTACTATAATGGATCAAACTATTCAATTCAGTTCTCAGGAATACAATTTTATCTAACATATCATATTATATGATATCAATTCAAAGAGATAAGTTTCATTCCCTAGAGTAGAATTTTGGGATTTCAAGAATGAAACACAGAAGTTAAAGTAAAAAGTATCACAGAAAGCTAAGAAGAAATATCAGAATAAAAAAGATTTGTCTGAGACTGCCTCACCTTTTCCACATCGCCCAGGCCCTCGGTGTCCAGGAGGACCAGGGTGTGGTCTGGCTTGGTGGGGTGGGGCACACACCACACCCAGATGCCCTTGGTTCCAGATTGCACTGTGGAGCCCAGAGGGAAACCTGCAAGGGAAGAGCAGAGAGCAACTTACACTCTCAGCAGATATCCAAGACTCTCCTGAGCTACAAAATCACACTTGAAGAATCATAAGAGCCCATGATGCAAGATAGTGCTTCTCTGATTTTATATATTTCACATATTTATTAAGTATAAGCAAGTATATCCATAAGTATATATGTGTATGTGTGGAGATTTATGTTTTTACTGGGTGTGAGTATGTTGCTTGTATTCATGTTTTACTTTATAATGACAATACTTATTAAAAAGAAAATAGATGATGCTTCTCTGTTCATCGAGGATGTATAACTTTGTGCCATATAATCACCTTCTATCTTTCACAGTCAGCCTCTCACACATTTTAAATTTGGTTTATTCATAATTTCTAATTCCTTTTCCCACAGCAGAAAGATGTGCCTTCCTGTCTGTGTGGCCCACCAGTGCACTGGATGAGAGAAGTCACACTACACATGAGGAAGATTTGATTCTTAGCTGTTCAACCATCCTGACTTCAAAAGGAAGTCAGGTATAAAAATTGGATCAAGTCCTTTTCATCATCTGAGGAATAGACAAAGCAATTTATCGAACAATTATTTACTAAGTTACTGTTATTTTCAAGGCACTGGAGATAAGTTAAAGGTCCTTCTGAGGTAAAGCCCATGAATGAGAAGAGAAGACGGAGAAGTAGACTCAGGGATAGGAAGAAGCCAAGAGAGTGTGGTACAGAGATGACAAAGAAGGAAAGTGTTTCTAGGAGCAGGTTGGTGAAACAGGAGAGATGATGCCCAGCAGGGGACGGGGATGGATGGAAAGAAACACATTTTGAATCAGAAAAGATGGGGTCTTTGGTATACATTGAAAGAGAAAGAGCAATTCAGTAGAATAGCAGGTTTTAAGAACAGAGAGGAGTCAACTGAAGAGAGAGGTTGGAAGAAAGTAGAAAAAGTAAATTGAGAAAATATTATTTTGCTTGAGGTAGAGTTAAAAAAAAAAAAAAAAAAAAAAAAAGCACTGGTGTGGTAGTCATAATGAGATTTGGAGTCCAGAGAGAGCCTCAAGACATGACTAGTTAATAAGAATAAGACAGTGGAAAGGAAAATATCATGGGAGGGCAAAGATCATTGTAAGACCTCAGGTCCTGAACAGTTAGAAATGAAGGATGTCCCTTTTACAGGAAGCTGAAATGACAGGTGTAAATCAAAGTATTGGACACATTGACAAGGCTGTAATTTTGCTGGTGAGAATTAGATTTGTTAGAGAGGAGATTCAGATTCTCCCTCCCTGTTACCCTGAAGATTCAGTGACAAACTGAGGCAGAGTTTGATTGAAGTAAACAGCCCTTCCAGGAGACCTCACTCACCAAGGTTTTCTCCTGCGAGACGGTTCATCAAGTAGGACTTTCCTGTGCGATATGGCCCTACAATAGCCACAACCACTACAGGCCGAGAAATCTTGT